>NW_025779751.1:0-55954 GCF_021130785.1 Homalodisca vitripennis
GGTATGTGTGGTAATTTGATCGAAACAGTACAATTTTTTTAAATAATACTTAATAGTAATAGTTAAAATCAAACGCATATTTGAGTCCCTAAAAATCCTAATTAATTCTTCCCTCAGCAACGACGAATGGCAACCCTGTCATCAGGAAATCTGACAACGCCGGCTACCGGAATTCCCAAATCTCCTTATCTCTAAACAAATAAGCAAATAAAACCTGCCCTCAGTCAAATCCAATATGTTTCTAGAGTGGACAGTGCGGTACTCAATCCGCTACTCGCTTTAACATGACTGAGGAGGTACGGGAACTCCGGCGCGCGGTACTGTGTGTGTGCTCCCCTTGTAGTGTTCACGGTGTCGGTGTTTGTGTGCGTTAGTTATAGTGTGTGTCAATGCTAGTGTGTTTAAATTGTCCAATTAGGTTAAATATGTGTGTGCGCAACACCGTGCTGTGGTGCTCCCTGTGAGGTTTATAGCCATTCATCGCCACTAACAACGGAGAGAGAACAGAAACCATAAATAACATTCTTAAAAAACTAATAAAAATAGTGAAAACTAACATGTAATCAATTTATTTTTAAAGCTAGAGTATCAACGGTACAACAAAATCTAACACCAAGCACAAAATACAGATAAACCACCAATTAACGATTTAACAATAAATATTTAACATATAAATAACAATGTCAGAATAATTTATTTACTTCCAAAACTGTGCTCTCAAAGCTTTAAATATCAGTGATTAACACTATATATAATTCAAATAGCCAACAATATAATCTATAAATAGATAACGAGTAACAATAAATTATCAGAGAAAATAACAATGTTAACCACTAATTAACGATTTACAATAAATATTTAACATATAAATAACAATGTCAGAATAACTTATTTACTTCCAAAACTGTGCTCTCAAAGCTTTAATATCAGTGATTAACACTATGATATAATTCAAATAGCCAACAATATAATCTATAAAATAGGTAACGAGTAACAATAAATTATCAGAGAAAATAACAATGTTAAGAAACTAATTAACGATTTACAATAAATATTTAACAGTATACAGAAAGTAACAATGTCAGAATAACTTATTTGCTTCTAAAACTGTGCCCTCAAAGCTTTAAATAACAGTAATTAACATTATGATATAATTCAAATAGCCAGCAATATAATCTATAAATAGGTAACGAGTAACAATAAATTATCAGAGAAAATAACAATGTTAACCACTAATTAAACGATTTACAATAAATATTTAACATATACAGTAAGTAACAATGTCAGAATAACTCATTTACTTCTTAAACTGTGCCCTCAAAGCTTTAAATAACAGTGATTAACATTATGATATAACACAAATAGCCAACAATATAATCTATAAATAGATAACGAGTAACAATAAATTATCAGCGAAAATAACAATGTTACAATTAATATATAACAATCCGTTCAACTGCAGGCCCACGATACGCAGTGTTCAGTGTTTGTGTCACTTGTCACGTCATTCAGTGCACCAGAGTGATGTCCACTGTGTATATATGCATATGGTATAATATCCAATGTGTGTCAGTGAACCAGTATTTCACAGTGATCCAAAGCAAGTTGTCGGTTTTTTTATCACTATTACGCCATTGCGGTTTTCTTTCTCAGGTAAATCTCAGTTTAATTACATTTCTAAGTTTAATAGCCATAGTTCAATACATTTTTTGTAAGTCTTTAAGTGTGGTATATTCTCAATTTCATCCGGCAATGCATTAAATAACTTTGGGACTATATAATTCGGCAATCTACGGCCCGTACAACGGTGTTGGGAATAGGTGTGACATATTTAATAACATTCCTTGTGTTAAATTTCCTTCTATACTTTTTTTTAAATTCCATATTGCCATAATATTTTGTCATGATATTTAACGTGTACAAACCCTTTGGCGTTAGTTGTCCTGCATAGCTGTACATATATTCTCTTATACCTAAGTTTTGATGAAAAGCCGTTTACCAAACAGTGCCCTTAAACATTTTTTTTTGAAGACCAGCTATTAATATTTATAATGGCTTACTGCTGCTGTTCCCCACACAGATACACCATATCTTATATGTGACTCAATCAATGCTTTGTATACTGATAGTTTTGCATTCTCACTAAGTTTATTTCTAAGTTTATGCATCATGGCAGTGCCGGGACATAGCTTTCTGTGCAATCTACTCACATGATCACTCCACGTTAATTTATTATCTACAATCAGACCTAGATATGATGTACTCTGAACCATGGCTATATTCTCACATTCACACAAGCTCTGCTCATGCAGGCACTTACAGCTATGATATTTAATACTTATATCAATATTAATTTTCATGTTCTTAGGACATATATGCATGATGCTAATCTTTTCTTTGTTAATAATAAGTCCTTTGTCATGACTCCACTTAGTGAACTTCTTAAATTCCTCCTGTAAAATATCTTGTACTCTCTGTAAGTTTTTATGCTGTGTCACCAATACCACATCATCTGCGTATGCAAAAAATCTCACACATTGTAATTTTATTCAATATTTCGTTTAGATAAATATTAAACAGAGCTGGTCCGATCTGGCTTCCCTGAGGCACCCCATATTTTGTATTCTTCTCTTCACTCAGCACGCCTACTGCTTTTAAAACGACAAAGCTTCTGTCCTTAAGATAGCTTGTGAACCATCTGAGGTAGGGACCCCTTACTCCTATTTTGTACAGAGAAGCTACGATATGACTGCATTCTATAGTTTCGAAGGCCTTAGAAAAAATCTATAAATAAGCATAAGCTATGAAGTCTGTTATCCATTCCATAATTCAACACGTTTACAAACTCCTCCAATGCTTGAACAGTACTGCGCTTTTCCGGAAACCAAATTGCCTATCATTTAGTATATTATATTCTCTGATAGATATTTATTCAAGCTATTTAGGACATATTTCTCCAGTATCTTCTCTATAGAGGGCAGTATAGCGATAGGTCTATAATTTCTAAACTTATTCCTTGGATTTATTCTTATAGATCGGTCGGATTACAGATTTTTTTAGGCAGTTTTGGAAAATCACCTTGAGAAATTGAAGTGTTAATAAGCGTTGCTAAGGGTTCAGCTATTTTTCCCCATTACTATTTTCAAATCTTTCATTCGTATGTTGTCTATACCTGGGGATTTGTCAGGGTTCATATTTTTAATTAAAGCCATGATCTTTTCAGGTGTAGCTTTTGGTATATAAAAATTATGTCTTAGCTCTTCGTTGGTCTCATTTCTAGTGGAAATATTTTCTACATCTACATACCCACAGAAATGCTTTAGATTATCCACTCCTTCAACATAGTATTGAGCAAGAACCATTTACAATCTCAATTATACTCAAAGTTTTACACATTGCCTATTTCAATAGCTTTATCTACATTCCCTTTTTTGTTTCTGCCGAGTAAAAGGTTAATGTTTTCCCATACTTTCCTTGTGTTATTTTTGTTTCTTTCAAATTATTTTTTTATAGTAGGCATTTTTTTTGTTCTTTTTTAATCATATTTGTTCAATCTATTTCTTAATCGTTTATATATAAATCTCTATGTCTATGGTTTGAGGGGTCCCCTTTCCATAATCTAAATATTCGATCTCTTTCCTTTAGTAAATTTAGGAGTTCTTGATTCATCCAATGTTTAAATAGGCCATTTACTACGAGCTTGACTCCGTTCTCTGTCTCTCCCACTTTTCCTGTCTATTGTAATCGTGCTTTCCTCATAAATCTTTGCAAATTTCTTAATAAGTTTATTCAAATCCTTCATTCACAGTATTATACCCGTCCACTGTCCATTGTTCCTCCTCCAGCCTTATCCTTACTTGTCTATCATTTAGCCTTATAATTCTTTCCATTCTCTGTGTCTCCCTCTCTTCCTCCAGATAGTTCTATCCTGGCCACTACCGGGTAATGATCAGAGATCTTTACTTTTACTACGCCCGTATATATTCTTTCCACAGGTCTTTCCAGCGAGTAATAAATATGATCGATGCATGGATCTGACTAAACTTCCCTACCCTTATTTCTTCCCTTGTATAGTCCCATATGCCTCTGTCTAGGCCTAGTCTGCTAGTACCGCTTCATATTCTAAGGTATTTAAATCATTGCTAGTCATTGTAGTATTAACATTTTACATCTCCTATCAGAAATCATATTTTTATGAATTTTAATAGCAGTCAGGGCCATATTAAACTCTTGTGTGGCCAGCTGGAGGGAAAACCGCTAGATGATGTGGGTGGTCTATAAACTGCGTGTAGTGCTACTTTGTAGTTATCTCTCGACCCTATCAGCTCCAAATCGACTGTGGATATGTTCATAAGTGCTAATGTTATCCAGTGTAATGAGTGAAAAGTTAAGAGTGTTTGCATTAATAAACATTGCTAGTTGATTTTAAATTTAACAATTAATACATTTTGAAGTTTTTAAAATTAAGTACAAATTTCATGAAAAATGTTTAAGGTATACGTTTTCAATACAAATGCGCATGTTTTCTTTGTACCTAAGTAATGGACATATCAAATTTAGTTAAATATGTCCGGTAAGTTTAAACATGACTATTAAACATCAAAAAGTTTTCATTTATAATATAACTTAAATATGATTATTCATGAATTATAGTTATGTTATTTGCTGAAGTATGTTTTGAAATTCAATAGTAGCCTAAATATTATAGAACAATTAACAAAAGTATAAAATGTCACGACAAATAGAGTCCCTGAATATTGTGCGTAAACAATAATAATGTATTACATAAAATCGTAACTTGAGTCTGGGGACAACCCTCATTAAAATGTTTATAATTATGTTATATTTACTCATTTTCCTCCTTAAAATGTATGTTTATGGGGTAATAATCTTTATGTTTAGTGTTAGTAGTAGTCGTGACGTCAGCAATACAAGGAGAAAAGGTGAGACGTAAGCAGAAGTTTACATAAAATATTATTTTATATCCATGGAAACAACACAGCATTTACATTAATTAAATGTTTTTTAAATAATTCTAAAGTATTATGTCACTGCACTTTTCCACCTTTATTCAATTCACAAAAAGCCCCGGAAATACCACTAGGAACATGGCGGGACAGCCAGAAGCAGGACCAGGATCTGGAGTTACTTGGATGAGTTACTTTTATTCTTTATTAATAAAAATTATTTTACTCCCTATCTCTCGTTACCCAAAGCAATTGTTTGTGAGTAATAGTCCTATTTTTAAAGACTATTACTCACAGCTAAAAGCAGTGGAACTGTACATCGGTATTGCTAACAGTAAAACAAATTAAATATAGTTAACATAATTCATTTTGTGTTTCGTGTAAACGCCACTAATTTTGTGTTTGGTGTTGTGTATAATTCTCTAAGTACCCATAGAGTACAGGGAGAATCAGTTATCATCGTTTTATTGCAGATACCAAATATTTTGGGAATTTTTCAAATCGTTTTATTAAAAATATTTATATATCCGTTTAGGAGAAAACCATTTTTCAAACTTAACTGTTTTATGGAAATCTTTGTAGAATTTCTAGAAAGCAAGATATTTGTAATGAAGTGAATTTAGTTAATTCTTTAAATTTAATATATAAAATCGATAAAAAATTGTTTACATTAGTAAAAGTTAATAATTTAAATTCAGTTCCCAAAAATTGTGCACATAAATATATCCTAGAAGTTTTAAACTAATTCTATTAGTTTACTGAAAATTTACGCCAGATCTCTCTTCCACAGTAAAAGAAGAAATAAAGGGTCTACTAAAATTATATAGTGTTATAAATGTCTAATTAAATTTCCAATGTTACATTTAAATATTGAAATTTTATCTTTATACCTAATAATGATTTAAATTTTCTGCTTTATGATTAAATATAAATATACAATTTTGAAGAATAATGCTTGAGCTAAAATCGAGGGGGAACCCTGCTGGATTGAACCATTGCCTGAATAACCGAATCACACATCTTCGGAAGCAATGAGAGCTTTAAACAGCATCAGTGCATATTTAAACTTGGATTCTGAGGATTTAAATTTTTATTGAATTATCAGAACACAATTTTCGTTATTAAAGTTTTCCTGTATAATACAATATTTCCTATTATACAGTTTATGCTTACTAAAATTAAGATGTTTCCTTGTTATTTAGTAACGTCTCCCGAGCGAATTTTCCTTCTATACTCAGATAAAATAACTTAAATATAATAATAGTTCTAAGCATTCTTTTACTTTTAAGAGCACTTCCATAAAATGGGTCTGTTAGTGTAGTAGTTTTAAAGCTAATTTGATTAGTTTTATGCACACAACCTGGATATCGCTAGACAAATTTACCCTAAAAATAAACCAATCAATACTTATGCCAGTTGCTATAGAGCTCGAAATAGGAAAGAAAAAAGGGTGAATAGTAAGAATTTTATTTTAAAATACAGATATACGTAAATACATTTTGAATCAATGTCAGCCAACCATCATATACAGTCCGAATATTGTCTACTTCATATTGTGTGATTGTAATTAGCTGTTATTTATGTGTATCTTGATCATTTTTAATTGTGGTAAGTCAAGGAAAATATTCCTCAGACAAAAAAAATTTTTGATATTTCCATCATTTTCGATACGTCCTAACGATTTTTACTTCCTCTAAGTTTACAACAGCCGAAGATGCATACAGTTTACATAAAACTTGGTATGAGATTTTAAGAATGACCAGGATTTGTTATTATAGTTTCAGCAAGATGATATATGGCAGCCGTCTCCAACGGTAAGTTAGTATTTATTATGCAGAGGTATATGTATGAATGTTACACTGGCTGAGGGTTATAACAGTTTTGTCACATCAGCAATAATACTATAAACATTTCACACTGTATCAATTAAAAGTTGAAGGGTTCGATATATTTACAGCTTTAAAAACACGCATACATTACTTTGTTCATGATCAATGAGGATGAAATCGTTACAGTCAGATTAAGGTTATCCATAGACTATAACTCGGGAAGATATAAAATAGCATTTCTGACTACCTGTATGTCTGTACGTCATGACATATAGAACTTTAAATGACATATGTGCTTCATATTCTTTTATTATTATCTATAAAGGCATCGTAGACACCGATCATGGTTTATGGCATTTTATGGAATTTGAATAAATGTTGGTGAAAAGTGTTTAATTGTATTTATAGATGATTATAATGACGATGAGTTAATCGCAGACAAAGTAAATTGGTAGAGTACTGAGCACACAAATAAGGCATATTAAAATGTTATATATTTACTAAAATATCGCAACTTGTTATGAAATAGAAGACTGTATAATGTGAATGAATATTAATTTCAGCATACACATGAACAAACTCTGAGATGAGGACAACTCGTCTACAAGAAGCACGAATACCAAATAAGACGAATACCAAATTCTTTTATTTACAGTTAGTAAAACATTTCAATGTAAGCTTTTACGAAAGTATTTTTAAATTTTTTTGCACCTGAGTATACTGCATAGTAAATCTGTTCCTTATTAACTTTGCGCGCGAACAGACAATCAGGCAGACAACCGTACAAAGAAAAATTTACATCACCCCAATCAGGCTAAAGAAAACCTGAGACCCCATTCTAAGTGATTTAAGGTTTAAATGATGGATAGCCTAAACCGTTAGAGAGACATGCACCATAAAAAACGCATTATTGTCTAAGTAAAAGAATAGTTTCGTCTAGCAATTAAAATCTACGTATGTAATCTTTTCCAAGGATCGTGAATCTTAATAAATCCTTTTATAATTTGCCAACTACTTCACGACATTCTTCAAAGATTTTCGTGATCAGACGCCAATAGTTGTCTGGATGTTTTCAATTTAACAAAGAAAATGTATTTAATTATGCTTAAAGATTTAAGTACAATAATTTAACAATGTGCAATTTGTGAAATTAATGTTTTCTTTGTTGTGGTTTGTGTGTTTTGAAATGTTAAGTACAAAAATTGATCCGTTCAACGGATCCAATTGTATGATTTACGTTTTTTTTCGTTTTTACTGATCATGGAGTTAAACTCAACACCTGTAACTTTTCACGATATCGATTATATTCACAGCAACTATGTAATAATAACGCGTTTGCAAATAATAGGATTTAATCTTTAATCTTTAGATAGCAGGAGGCCATCAATTGGACATATTCACACTATATTTCAAATAAAATTTTGAATAAATTACCAGATTGCCTAAAGGTACTAAGTGTCAACAAACCCAACACTTATTAAAAGAATGTAATTTTTGGGTCACTAAAGTGAATTAGAATATTTTGTAACTATGTACATTAGCTTAATTGTTGATCCTATATTTCATCAGGATAATTGACAGTGGCTTGCCGTATGATAATGTTATGATTTTGTAACTTTGTAGGATTGTGTGTTGAGGGACAGTGTCTTTTGATGGTAATAAATGTTGTGACAGGAAGGGAGAGAGAGAGGGTGAGAGATTAGAGGGAGGGAGGGAGGGAGAGTGAGTGAGTGAGAGAGAAGATAGAGGGAGAGAGAAGAGAGAGAGAGAGAGAGAGAGAGAGAGAGAGAATTTGACAATTTCTTTATTTTACCTGCCCTGGCTTAGACCAATGGTCCACTCTTCCGCCAGACAGGATCCAAACATTTTACAAATTTATAATTTCATATCAGTTGTGGCTTAAACGTCCATTACTTATAAATAAGCAATTTTACACTGTATACCAAGCAGCTTTTATGACTATACCTTTACATTGCATGATTGTTACTAATTTAATCCTGCAGTACACAATTATATGATAAATTCAAAATATTATTAATAATAAACATCTTTTTTTGTTTTTATAGAATCATTCCACAGTTAGAAACATTACAAATTAGACATAAAATTCAAGTATTACATGCAATTAAATATTCCTGTCAAACTAATATAAACACAGCAATCATTTTACAAAAACACATGGATTTCAACATACTATTGAACTATTTATTATAGTTTAATAAATATTCATTACAACGCATACAACACGAAAAGAAAACAGCACAAAAACAAGTATAATTTACATGGTACCAAAGTTAAATTTTATCTATTATATATATATAATACGTACATGAGTAGATATGAATATGCCGGTTCTAGACCACTTTTGGGACAGACAGAAAATCAATGTAAAATACTGTCCATTGAACCATAAACAAATCTAATAAAATCTAACAGGAAAGCACGAATGTTAAATAACCGAATCTTTAGCTGTTTTACTGTTCAATGTTTGCTTCTACATTTATAAGCTGTTTTAATGAAAAAATCAAAAAATCTTAATAAAAAATCTTTATTCTACAAAGTTAATTGTAACACAGTCTTTATCTTTTATAGTCTTCTTTCCAGTAACAATCAAGTGTAATTTTTCATTTTTGTTTAATTCTTTAATCTTTTTCTCATCCAAAACAGTCAAAAATCTGTTCGGCAAGTGTACTTTACAATCTTCCAACTCGGCAATTATTGTAAACCCGAATTTATCTTTCATTTTCTCCAAATTCAAGATTCTATATCTCTTTTTTTCTTCCAATTCCACTAATTTCTTATATTCTTTGAATCTTAGTTCACCAACCTTATTCAACTCTTGTAACAGCGCTGCCATTTATTATAGAAAAATCTTTTACTAAATTTAGTTAAAAGATTTTTCTATAACAAATAGAACAATCTGAAAACATTTGACCAGAAATTGTGCTGATTTGTGTCAAAAATCACTACTTCTCAAAATTTAATTTTACAAATTTTTGCTCTTTAAATAGAACAATCTGAAAACATTTGACCAGAAATTGTGCTGATTTGTGTCAAGTTGTCACAAAAATCACCACTTCTCAAAATTTTAGTTTACAAATTTTTGCTCTTTAAATATGGAGCGGAAAAAGATAGAGTGCCCATACTGCAAAAAAGACATTTTTGAACATCACTATACTCGTCATTACAATTCGAAAAATCATTTGAAGAACAAAGAAATTTATAATAAAGAACTAAATTATTTAAGACAGTGGGCTAGAAAAAATAAAATTGCCGATCACGAAAACATGTTTAATATTGAGAAATTACGTGAATTAAAGAGAAATTTCAAAGTTGAAAAGAAAAATCTCGACCTATTTAATGATGAAAAACTTCATTCAATAGCTGAAAAGTTGGCTATCGGTACTAACGATAAAACCAAGTCTGAAATGATCGAAGAAATTGATAAAACTCTTAAAGTAAAATCCGAAAATATCATTGATGTAGAAGTTTTATCCTCAATACACGGTCTTTTCAAGCAATACATTTTAACAAACTTGAACGACAATTCCATGTCAATTTACAAATATCTTTCAATTATGCGGTCAGAAAATTAAAAGTTTAATCGAGAAATTTCAAGAAAATGTTAAAAATATGAAAGGGCTATCTCTCTTTGGAATGTGAATACGAACGAACTTTAGTGAATGGTGAACCGCAAACATGTCTAATGTATTTTACTATCAAAGCAGACGAAAATCTTTGACGTAAACGACTTTATTACTAAGCCAATTTAATAAATTAACACATCGAGAACAAAACGAATAATCCAAATAAAGGTTCCGGATGGACATTTAAAAGTTGTAAACAACTAGTTTTGAGCCTTAATAAACATGAATTTATGAACGCAGGATCATATATCGATTTACCAAAGGAAATCAAAGATAAAAAAGCTTGTGTAAATATCAAAAATAAAGATGATTATTGCTTTATTTACTCTATCCGATGCGCTATTGAAAAACCCGAGACTCATGTTGACAGAGCAAAACAATACGAAAAATTCGTGAAACGATGAGATATTTTCTGGATTCGACTATCCTATGTCTTTAAAAGATATACAATTATTTGAAAAACGAAGCAGCAAAGCAAAGTACAAGTATCCGAAAATGTCTGTAAATGTCTATACATTTGATGAAAAAACTACACATAGTACCGTTGCAAATTTCAGAAGTTTATGACGCCAAGTTAGAAGTTGATTTATTGTATGTTAAACAAGATGATAAATCCCATTATGTTTTGATAACAGATTTAAGTAGATTAGCGAGTTCACAGATATCAAAAAATGCTCACAAGACGTTCTTGTGTCGAAGATGTTTAAGCCATTTTTTACAAATCTGGAGATTTAACAGATCACTTAGAAATTTGTAAAAATCATGAAGTTTGTAAGCCAATTATGCCATTTCCAGGTCAAACAACTAAATTTACTAATTATCAAAAGAAATTTAACCATCCGTACGTAATTTATATGGACTTTGAGAGCATATTTAGAGAAGATTCCCACATGCAAAAACAATCCGCCAAAAAATCGACTACAACCAAGATTCAGAAGCATATTCCTTATGGTTTTACTCTATATTTAGTGTCTAATGTGACCAATCGTATGTACAAGCCGATATGTTATCGAGCAAAAAATGAAGAAGAGTTGCCGAACGTTCCTGCAAAATTGTTTGAAGAACTCAATAAATTATCGAAGTACATAGCTAAAAAATATATAATTCAAAGAACATGAAGCCCATGAAATTGACTGACGAAGAAGAAATTTCGTATCAAAATTCAAATCTTTGCCACATTTGTGAAGAAATATCGTATCAAGACACTGAAAAAACTTTAGGGTTTTTACCAGATAATTGGAGTTCTGCTTATGATGCATTCAAAAAATGCAGAGATCACTGTCATTTGACTGGAAAATTTCGAGGTGCAGCTCATAGAATTTGTAATCTGAATTTGAAATTTCCTCAGAATATTCCCGTTTTCTGTCACAATATGTCTAATTACGATACGCATTTGTACATAAAAGAATTGGCAAAACAATACGGTAATGTTGATTTGATTGCAAGCACCGATGAACGATATATAAATTACTCTGTAAAATTCTGGATACGGGTATGAATTTGATGGTGACAAACCTAGAAAGTTCATCAAGTTTTTCGTTTGTAGACACGTTTCAGATTCATGGCCTCGTCTATAGAAAAGTTAGCTAAAAATCTAAAGAGAGAAGACTTCAAACATACAAATCATTTTATACAAGATGGACTGAATGAGATAATAGAAAGACAGCCAAATGACGAAGAAGAAATCTTTAAAATTCTATCTGGAAAAGGAAATATTTCCCTATGAATTTATCGACAGTATTGAAAAACTTGATTACAAAGAAGAGCTGAAAATTCAAGATTTCTATTCACTCTTGACAGATGAGAGCATATCTGAGAAAGATTATCAACACTACTTAAATGTTTGGAACAAATTAAAAGAGAAAAATCTGGGAAATTATTCTGATTTGTACAACATTCAAGATGTTTTATTGCTCGCTGATATCTTTGAAAATTTTAGGAATATTTGTTTGAATTGCTATAAAGCTTGATCCAGCACACTATCTGACTGCTCCTAGTCTTGCTTGGGATGCTATGTTAAAATTAACGAAAATTGAGCTTCAGCTAATTAACGATTATAACATGTAATTTAATGATTGAAAAAGGCATTCGCGGAGGCATTTCTCAGTGTATTAAACGATATGTGAAAGCAAATAACAAATATTTGAAAGATTTTCGATAAGACAAAGCCCGAAAACTATTTGTTATACGTTGATGCTAATAACCTTTATGGGTATGGCCTAATGCAAAAACTGCCGTTTAGTGATATCAAGTGGATGGATCCAAAAACTTACACAACTGAAGAATGGAAAGAAACAATTTTGGAACTCACTGGCGACGAAGATTATGGCTATATTCTCGAAGTTGATCTTGGATATCCAACGAATTTACACGAACATCACAAGGATTTACCTCTTGCTCCAGAACATTTTAAAAACAAACTTTGCACAAACTCTACTGGATAAAACTGAATACGTTGTTCATTCGAGAAATTTGAAGTTCTAATTTGGAACAAGGTATGATTTTGAAACATGTGAATAGAGTTATTGCATTCGATCAGAAGCCTTTTATGAAAGAGTACATTGATTTTAATACTAATATGAGGACCAAAGCTACAAGTGACTTTGAGAAGGATTTTTATAAGCTGATGAACAACTCAGTTTTTGGAAAAAGTATGGAAAATGTGCGAAATAGATGCGATATTAGACTAGGAAATGAAGAATTTTCAATGAAACAAGCTAAGAAAACAAATTTCAAATGCTTTAACATCTTTGACGACAACTGTATAGCGAGTCACATGTACAAACAAAAGGTTAAATTTAACAAAACCGATTTACATAGGATTTTCAGTTCTCGACCTCTCAAAATTGCTAATGTACGAGTTTTATTACAACAAATTAAAGAAGTTTGATCCAGATTTGAATCTGTGTTACATGGATACAGACAGTTATTTTCTAGAATTGAAACGAGATCCTTTTAAAATTATTAAAGAAAATATAGATGACTTTGATACAAGTGATTATCCAAAAGATCATGAATGTTTCACTACTAAAAATAAGAAGGTAATAGGGAAATTCAAAGATGAGTTAAATAGCGAAGTTTTAGAAGAATTTTGTGGTTTAAGGTCTAAGATGTACTCGTACAAATATCTAGATAAAAACCCAGTTAGGTGTAAAGGAATTAAGAGAAGCGTTGTAAATAAAACAATAAATATCGAAAACTTGAAGAGATGTTTGTTCGAAGATAAAGAAGAATTTAGGGAGATGACAGTCATCAAAAGTTATAAACATGAGTTGTACACTGTTACCATAAACAAGCTGGCACTGAACGCTAAAGATGATAAGAGAATTGTCCTAGAAAATAAGATCGATACAGTACCGTATGGCTATAAAAATGAAGCAAAATCTGATATATTAGACGAATTAAATAAACTTGGAAACTTTGATATGTAAATGGAAGATGATTTAATTCACTGTCACAAGTGTAAAAAGAAAAGGAAAAATATAGATTCAAAAATCGTTCAAACTCAAAATGGATTGTATAGAATTGCTGCAAAATGTTCAAAATGTAAGACAAACAAGAGTAAGTTTATAAAGAATCCCAAATCCAAAACCTGTTAAGCAAGAATTGAAGACTAAAGATGAGATAGAGATTGAAGCTCGAGAAATTCATGCACCAGTACGAAAAAAAGTTTAAAAAGAGAAAAATTATAACATTAGGAATTGACGATTTATGGGCAGCAGATTTAGTTATAATGTCTAACTATTCAGATCAAAATGATGGATTTAAGTATATGTTAAATGTTATTGATCCTTTCTCAAAATATGCTTGGTCAAGAGCTATCAAAAGAAAAAACGGCAAGGATATTTCAAAAGCTTTCGAAGATATAGTAAAAGATGCCATAAGGATCAATCACAAACCTCCAAACTTACTTCATACAGATAAGGGTTTAGAGTTTAAAAATAAAGAATTTAACGATGTTTTGAGAAAATACAACATTAAGATTTATCATACTGAAAACGAAGAGAAATCAAGTATTGTAGAGAGATATAACAGAACTCAAAATGAGAGAATGAAAGTAATTTTTGAGATTAATAAAAACTTTAAATGGATCGATATTCTTCAAAAAATCGTAAAGAAATATAACGATACTGTTCATAGCACAATCAAAATGAAGCCTAAAGACGTAGATAAAGATGCAGAAAAAGAGTTATTAGAGTCGGTTTTTAAGTATGTTCCACCTGAAATTCACACGAAAACTAAATTTAAAGTCAATGATCATGTAAGAATTGTTAGTAAAAAACAAACATTTTCGAACAAATATAAAAACAATTGGTCAAGAGAAATCTTTGTGATTTATCAAATTAATAACACAGATCCTGTAATTTATAGTATAAAAGATTTAAATAATGAAGAAATAAACCGGAAAGTTTTATGAATATGAATTGAGAAAGTCAAAGATTTTTTCTATATAAATGGAGGCCAAAAGAAATGTTCAATGTGCAAAGAATTAAAAGGTTTTGAAGAATTTTATAAAGATAAGAGTAGAAAAGATGGAAATTATTTATAATTGTAAAGATTGTTATAGGAAGTATCATAAAGAGCTGTATGATAAAATAGAAAAATTAACTTTGGAAGAGAAAGAATGTCTTAAATGTAAAGAAACTAAAAAAATTTCAGAGTTTAATAGTGATCACTATAGTAGAGATAAGAAAGACTCCTATTGTAAAGATTGTGTAAAAGAAGAATCACCATAGATTATATTATGAAGATACTCAATGTGAATGTGGAAGAACTATAAAATGGTTAAATAATTATCAAAAACATTTACAAACAAAATATCATAATTCAAGAGTTTAACATTTTCATCGTGTAATAATTTGTTCTATATAAATGGAGTCTCAAAAGAAATGTACAAAGTGTCAAGAAGAGAATAGAAAAGACTGTTATTGTAAGGAATTATATGATAAAATGAACAAATTAACTTTAGAAGAGAAAAAGTGTTACTTTTGTAAAGAAATTAAAAATATTTCTGAATTTAATAACTGGCAGTATAGTAAAGATAGAAAAGATGCTTTTTGCAAAGATTGTGCTAAAAAAATTTTCAGCGAAAAGTTATAAAAACGAAATGCCTTGTGAATATGAAAAAAAGATTTTACAATGGTTACCTAGTTTATGCTAAACATTTACAAACAAAATATAATAAATCGAGAGTTTTTAGTAAAATTTAGAAACATTTTCATCGTGTAATTTAGATATTCTATAAATCAGTCGAGATTCTGCCATATTTGTAGTAAAATGATTTCCGTTGTATAAAAAATTCAAAGATTCTTTCATTTGGTTGTAGAGATTTATACTATTTGGATCTCCATGTCTTAATAAAAATTTCCATTTCTGGGTAATCAATTTCAAGTTCTTTCAATCTTTTCGGTATTTCTCTCTTTTGAGCTCTGATAACGTAATAAGGCCATTCCCACATGTGATTCTTCTTAAATAACACAAAAACATGGTGTTTTTTCTTATCAAAATCTTTACAAACAAGATCTGGTTTCATTAAGTCAATTTTTACACTTTGTTTTGCAATTATTTCCGTTTTGATTTCATCTTTAATTTGCAAGTGCTTAACTTTGTCCTCTAAATATTTAATCTTGTTTTCAAGTTTGTACACACCAAATTTACGAATGCTTGGTAAAACATCTCTCGTAACCCATTGTTGAAAGCTTTTTGCTTCTATTTTATGAGATCTTAAAATTAACGAATAAAGTCCTGATTCATTAATGAAAATAGTATCTTTGTGAATATTTGCGAGGTGGCCCTCGAGGGCTACCTTATCTTTTAGATAAAAGTATTGAGATTTGTCACCTTCATCGACATTATTTCTAATCGCTTTTTCTGTATTGTTATATTCCAATATTTCTGCAACATCTTTAGCCTTAAACCAAAATTCATTATTTTCGTCAACAATTGTTAAAATTTCTTTATTATTGAATTTTAGTTGATTATTTCTTAGATCTATGACTGACTCCATTTAGATAGAAAAAATTTAACAAGCAATTTTTATTTTGAGAGACCTGGTTCATTAATAAAAACAGTACAGGGATGAAGATTGTTAAGGGGCCATTCGAATAGACCCTTGTTTTTTTAAGTAAAAATATTGAATTTTGTCATCATCATCAACGTTTAATATGATTGCTTGTCTAGTGTTTTTCATATTCTAATATTTCTGCAACATCTTTCGCTTTAAAACCAGATCACATTGTTTTCGTCTACAATAGTTAAGATATTCGTGTTATCGAATGTAAGTTGGTTATTGAGCAGATCCACAACTGACTCCATTTAGAAAGAAAAAAATTTAACAAGCAATTATTTGAGTGTAAAGTCCAGATTCATTAATAAAAATTGAACTAGGATGTAATGTTTGTAAGAGTCGCGATTCGATACCCTTGTCAGAACGTATGTTTTTGAATATTTTCTCGGGGGTCTATGGGATAGACTCCAGTGATTTATACATTTAAGGGCTATTTTCTCGTCATTATCGTCATTTTAATCTAATCGCCTCTCATCAATCTTAAATAAATTGTTGTTTTAACTCTCATTATTTAAATAAATTTCCCTCAGAGTCTTGTATAGTTAGAACGATTTTTTGAATTCTTTTAATATTTTTTCTAATTGGAATATAATCGATTTCATTCGGTTTTTCACTGATTTTTGATCCATAAGCAACATTTGGGAAAAAAGTGTACAAAATTTCCGATTCTTTTGTGTAAATGTTCGGTATGATTTTCAAAACTAGGTTCAACGAGATTGCAGTGCACTTCAATTACATCGAACGGTCTAAATTTTGGCGTTTTTATTTCCTAAATATACCTGATTTGGCTCAATAGTTTCTTGAACAAAACCCTAACAAATCTACAATAATTGCTGAAAACATTATTCTTACTGGTGATTTTATTTGAATTTTATTATACAGATAATTTTTTTTGCATTTCAAACTTGTTTTCGTCAAAGTTTAAAGATTTATTCTGATTGTTTGAATGTTTTCAGATAATTTTTAAGGGAATTTTTAATTTGATCGAAAGTATAATATCCTTTGTTTAAACCATAATATTTTGTTATGTTCTTCTCACTAAAATCCTATACAATAAGGAGAACTTTCACTAATATTTATTACAAAATTGTCAGAATAAAAACCGCTTAAACCGATAAAATAATTTGATTCTTCCTCTAAGTGTATAGGATGTTCCAAGTTTAAAACTAATTTAGAGCTTTCTGAAGTCAACTTGAACAGCTTCATTTTCGCAAGCGTTGCTTCAAGATGAAAAATCTTCTATTTAAATGGAGAAATTTTTAAAGCAAAAAGATCAGATAAAACTTCAAACGTTTTGAAGAAAATAAGAAAGATCAACCAATCAGATTGTTAATTGTTGGTTCAAGTGGATGTGGAAAAACAACTTTATTATTGAATTTTATCTACAATAGGTTGATTCCTTATTCCAATTTGTATGTTTTTAGTAAATCTTTTAGAACAAGACGCCTATAAAAAATTACAAGAAAGATTTGAAAATATTGAGAAGAACTTAAGTAAGAAAATATCATATTTTTATAATGCTTCTGAGGACATAGTTCCGTTAAGCGAATGTAAACCCAATTCGTTAATCGTTTTTGATGATTGTATTTTGGAAAATCAGGACGTTATTAAGGAATATTTCGTAATGTCTCGTCACAAAAACATATCTTGTATCTATCTTTCTCAATGCTTTTCAAAGGTTGATAAACAAGTTATTATAATAAATTTGAATATGTTGTGTGTTTTTAAGCAAGACGATCACTATTCGAGAAAGATTTATAACAATTATGTGGGATCTGATATGAGTTTTTAACCACTTTTATTGAGTTATGTGATAAAATTTGGAAAGAAGACTATGGATTTTTAACTATTAATCTAACTTTGAAGCCTAAAAATGGTAAATATTTGAATAAATTTTCCAATATAAACGTGTGATAATCTAGTTGTTTTCATGATTTTACGTTCCACGTTCACGTTCCACGTTCACGTTTCATGTTTCACGTTCATGTTTCACGTCATGTTTCACGTTCGTGTTTTACGTTTCACGTTCATGTTTCACGTTCGTGTTTCACGTTCCACGTTCACGTTTTACGTTCCGTGTTCACGTTTCGTGTTCACGTTTCCACGTTCCACGTTTACGTTTCAAAATTTTCCTAAATAAATGGCGAACGTAACTTCTGAAGAAGCGAAAAAAACTTGATCAAATAGAAAAGAAATTAATCAAAGAATTTAAAGAACAGATTCGAATTGATGAAAAAGAACAAGAATTTATTCAAAAAATTAATCAACCTGTAACATCTGCAATAAAAAATGTTGAGGGCAAAATTGAAAATGTTTTTTAAGCGATAATCAAAATTTGATGAATTTGGTTCCAGTTGTACGACAATTTGCTGATATTTCGATACCAGAATCTGAGTTTGAATTGCCAAAATTACCATCTTCAACAACATTTAGACCTCGAATCATTGAAGACTCTACCATAGTTGAACCAATAAGTCCTGGAACAACGGATATAATAATTGGTGAAATTGGTAAAAAATTTCTTCCTAGAGCAAAGGATGATTAAATTTGGTTTGTATTGGGACAGAAAAAAGAAAAGTTTTATGATTGGAAATTTGCCCGTGAATTTTGAGCATAATGATATCATTATTAATGAAAAAAACATATGAAGGAACTCAAGGTTTATGGAGATTATTAACAGGCACTGATGTTCCAAAAGACGGTTTATATTCTGAAGAAGACTTGAAAAAGTATACAGAAATTTTATGGAAATCTGATTCAATTTACAAAAATAATGATCCATCAACTAAGAAACCAAAGTCAAGTAAAGGTAAAAAATATCTCAATTTGATTAAACCAATTTGGGAAAAAAGAATCGAAGGATCAGGTGTGAGAAAATACAGTGATAATAAGATTGAATACAGATATATCGACGACTTGACAAAACTCGATGGAATTATTAATTATATTTATGCTCAAGAGAAGGCTGGAAACAACAATTTTTTGAACGAAAAGAAAGCGATTAAAGATTTTAATTTCGAACAAACTTGATGAAATGATTGAAAAACCTGATGGAATTAAATATTTAAAACGAGTTTTGCCGGCAATAAGTTTCATCTATGATTGAGGGTAGTGGACTTTTGAATGATTTTATCAACAATTTACCTTTTGAATTACACGTACCAACTTATCAGTATCTGGGGCCTGGCACAAAACTCGAAAAAAGACTAAAAAGAGGAGATCCTGGTATAAATAAATTAGATCAAGCTGCTATGGAACACGATATTTTTTATGCAAAACATAGAGACACAAATTCCAGACATATCGCAGATAAAGTTTTGCAAAATAAGGCAATGGATAGATTTTTATCAAAAGATGCTAGTTTAGGTGAAAGATTTGTTGCGCTTCCAACAGCTGGAGCAATGTTTTTGAAGAGAAAACTAGGAATGGGAATCGAAGAGAACTTGAAATTTTAACTATATAAATGGAGGTGAATGTAAATTTCAGCAAAAATCAGAAAGAAAAAATAAAATCCGCTTTTAAGAAGAAAATACCCGTTAGTATTCAATTTAAAATAGATCAACTAAAAAATGGCGAAGATAAGATATTTTTTAACAAATAGACAATACAACAAACTCGAAAAACATAAGAAAAACAATAAAGGAACCAGAATAGAATTTTCTTATAATCAGTTGAAAGAACTTAAAAATGGTGGACTTTTGAAAGATTTATTAGATTTTGGAGAAAATATTCCAGTTGTTAAAAATGTTGTTCCTTATGTTCGTAAAGCTGCTCCAATCGTTAAAAAAGGATGTGATTCCTATTGTTCGAAACATTTTAAATTGGTTAGATAAAGAGTTTGGAAGATGTTACAGGATCTGGATTAGATGAAAAAAACTTTGAATTACGTGAAAATCAAACATCGGAAAAAAAAATTAGAACCCTTAACATTCGGAGAATTGGAAGAAATCTGCAAAAATATTAAACATTTTAGAGGAATTTTTATGCGCGATACATTACCTGAAAAAGTTAAGAAATTTGAATGTGGAATTGTGAATTTAGACTCGATTATGGGAAGTGGAACGCATTGGGTTTGTTATTATAAAAATGATAAGAATACATGTTATTTTGATTCGTATGGAAGAATTGAGGACAAACCACCTATAGAATTGATTAAATATTTGAAAAAATCAAGCGTCTACTACAATGATTCTCAGATTCAAGACTATAAAGATCCCCCAATTTGTGGTCATTTATGTGTTTTTGTGTTGAATGAACTGAGTAATGGTAAAGATTTTAAAGAAGTTGTTAACAAATTATTGCTTAATAAATATGGATTCACAAAATATTTTTGACGTATTTGGAACACAAATTATTCAAAATGTAGATAATAGTTTGAATTTTGATAGTTTGAGAAATGAGTTTGATAACAAGTTAGAAAATGTATTACAAAACCTTCCAGATTCAGATATGTTTGCTGTCGAGATTGAAGATTTTAAAGCAGAATATGATAACAAACTTGCAAATTTCATGAGTTCAAATGAAGTTGCTGATAAAATAAAAACAATGGAAAAAGAAGTTGATGATGGTGTAAAAAAATTATTTACCAATTTAATGTCTCACATCGAAAAAGCTGATGAAATTACTGAAGCGATCAAAGTTGAAAAGAATTATGTTAGTTTGGCTAATAAGAAAAGAATTGTCGGTGTTCGACCTGGTATTGACAAACATGATGTTGTTGTTAAAGAACAAATTTTAAAACCTCTAAAATTATCAGAAAACATCGATATTGTTGATTTACATGATCCGAATGTTAAAAATGCCTTAGATTTTAAAGGAAAAAGAATTAGCGGTGTTAGTAAAGGAATTAATCCATTTGATGTTGTTGTAATGATTCAATTAGAAGATCCTATTAAAATGTTTTAATGAACTAAAACAAAATTATGAGAATCATAAACAGCATGTTAAAGATTTTACAACAGAAGTCTATGAAAAACTTGATGAAAGAAGTAAAAGATCAGTAGACGATGTTGGTGAATTACTTGATAAAGTAAATAAAACTAGAAGAAAACTTTAATACATATAAAAATAATGTTAATGAATTAGTTGGTGAAGTAATTAACAAAATTCTGGAAAATTTTGATACACGTTTCAATGAGAAAATAAACTTTTTTGAAAATTTTGGTACACGTTTCAATGAGAAAGTAACACATAATAATGAATTACTTAAAAGAATAGATGATCAATACTCTTTATATCTCGATAAAGTAAATAAACTAGAAGAAAACTTTAATAAATTTAAAGAAGATGTCGATAAAACTTTTGAAAAACATCGACAACAGATTTAATGGAGTAGGCGGCTATGATGACTAATTTTCCTTATATAAATGGCGCTCATATACTGTGTGAGGTGCAAAGAGAAAACTGCCACAAACGATATAAAATACTATGCGAACATTAACGGAGTTAAGAGAATTTCTGGAAAATGTGCTGAATGTAACGCTAAAAAGAGCCAATTTATAAAAACTTGAAATTTTTCCCTAATAAATAGAGATGGCGGGACATTACAGTGCTTTCGATCTTTTTATCATGCAACACGAAAGAGATTTGAAAAAGGAACATTGGGACGATATTTCTCAAAAATATGAACTATCCGAAGATATGATGCGATTATACGTAAACAAATTGAATTGGTATAACATTGCCAAATATCAAACTTTATCATCAGAGTTCATTCAAGAAAATATACATTATCAATTAAAAGATCATATGTCTGTTCTTTGTCTCTATCAACACTTGAGTATAAAGTTTTTGGATGAAAATAAAGATACAGTTGATTGGAACAATATTATAGATAGCGGTTACTATCCTGTGCAAATTTTATTGAAATATGTGACCGAGATCGCAAAATTTAAGGAAGAGATTCCTGAATATGACGAAGTAGATCATTAAAAATGACTCTAATCTTTTTAATTATTTTACTAAAATTTATATCTTTTCTTATAAAAACGTACATTAGATCGATGAAAAAATGATACACGATGTTTAAAATTTCTCTTATTAAATGGCGGACTACAGAAAATATGCTAGTGATATTGAAAGGGCGGAGTTTAAAAATTTCTATCCAATTAGTAAACAACATTTGAATGAACCGAATAAAAGAACTGAGTTTAATATTGATTTTGGAGATAACTTTTGCTCGTCTAACTTCCAGTTTTATATTTCTGGAACTTTAACAAAACAAGATGGTCAAGCATATCTTGGAACTGATAATGTTAGATTAATCGATAATTTTATACCGTTTTTATTTTCTAAGATTGAAGTAAGAAAACACAATAAATTGATAGAAGAAGTCGAGAACTGTGGCCAATTAAGCACAATTAAAGGAACTATTTCGTATTCAAAAAGTGATGTTATTTCTCAAACTTCTAATGGCTTTGAATCAGATTTTAAATTTGGTGTTTTTGAAGCAGCTGGAAATTTATCTCATTTTGGATTAGGATTTTTTGAAAATGTTACTATTCCGATCTATAAAGGAGGATTTTATCTAAGTTTTATAAGAGCAGAAGACGATGATGTGATTCTGAAGACCGCAACTGGAAATGTTATGCCTGTTGATGGAAAAATAACAATTACAGATTTTTTTATTAGAGTTCCAATGATTGATTATAAAACCACGAGTAAAATTAGGTTGATTGATGAAATTACAAAAAGTCAAAACATTATGTTTAATTTTCTAGATTGGCAATGTATTGAACAAAAAGGTATTTCCGGAACAACTTATTCGTTCGATATCACAAATATTTATTAGAAAATATCATCAATCCCAAGTTCGTTATCATAGGTTTTCAAACAGATAGACAGAATAATCAAGAAAAAAATCCTTCAAAGTTTGATAGTTTGGATGTAAAAAATATCAGAGTAAAATTGAACGGTTCTTATTATCCAGATGAATTACAAAATTTAAACATTTCCGGAGGTCTTTTCAGAATCATGTATCAGATGTATCAAGATTTTAAGAAAGTTTACTGTAATAATAAGGAAATGTATTACAATCCTAAAGAATTTTTAGCGAATAGACCTATTTATGTCATTGATACAACAAAGAGTTTGACAAATATTTCTGGTTCAAAGAACGATATAATTATCAATATGGATTTTCAAAAAGCTGTTACAAACGCGATTTGTTATGTTGTTGTTGTCTCTGAGAAATTTTTAGCCTATGATGTGATTAAGAACGATATTAGAGAAATTCAGTAAAAATCGCGTTATTCGTTGGATAGTTTTAAAACTTTACAGAATTGTTAAAGACATTGATAAAAGTTTACATTTTAAATTGCATTAAAACATTTTGAAAAATAGGGATGATATTAGGAAAAAAACTATTTCAAGGTCATGGACCGGAAGTGGTGATTTTAAAAAATACTTTAATATTTACTGATCCTATATACCAAATTTCATCAAAAAAGCTCCAATAGTTCTCGAGATATAAGAGTTTAAAGATAAGGGATGATTGGGGTAGATTTTGAAAATTTTGTTATTTTCATGAAATTTTAAGTTGAACTCGCTTGTTTTTGAAGTTTCAGATTTTTCCGATAAAATTTTTTATTTTTCTTTGAATATTAAGAAATAGGGGATGATTTCACCCTTATGGATAAGTTAAGTCGAAAGAGTTAAGTATTTACTACATGTGTACCA
Source organism: Homalodisca vitripennis (assembly GCF_021130785.1). Lineage (NCBI taxonomy): Eukaryota > Metazoa > Arthropoda > Insecta > Hemiptera > Cicadellidae > Homalodisca > Homalodisca vitripennis. The sequence continues at coordinate 24,188 of NW_025779751.1, forward strand.
AATTTCATTAAAATCGGTTGAGTGGTTTTTGAACAACAAGGTTTGAAAGAAATATTGATATATACTTATTTAATATACATTGGAAACTATAACAGTTCTAGGGAATTGAGACATTTCATTTTAACATGTTGGTAACACTACATCTCGTCTTCATCTCTTGCTGGGTGTTGGCCACGTATAGCTAGCCATGTGTGATCCTCCTCTATTTTAACGAAATTTAACAAGATATATCATTATTTAGAAGATTCTAATGTATTTGCAAGTTGAAGAAAGAAGATATGGACTTTATATGAAGTAAGAAGATTGTGTGATGTTCTGTGTTTCTTGTTAAAAGTGAAGTGAAGTGTTCCACTGGGCGTTGCCATTCATAGTGTTATTATATTTTATAAGTTACTTTTATATTTGGGACTCGAAGAAAGACATTACAAGAAGATTGTGAATTTGTGTAGACATTCTAAACTGTGATAAAACATTGTGTGAAAATAGTGATGTAAAGTGATGAATTGTACGACGAAAAGTATCAAGGTCACCGCGTTCCTAGTGGTAACGCCTACGTCATAGTTAGTGACACAAACGCCTCTCACATGTTTAAATAAAATGAGATTCGAGGTCACCGCGTTCCTAGTGGTAACGCCTACGTCATAGTTAGTGAAACAAACAGTCGAGGTCACCGCGTTCCTAGTGGTAACGCCTACGTCATAGTTAGTGACACAAACGCCTCTCACATGTTTCAATAAAATGAGATTCGAGGTCAAGCGTTAGTGGTACAAACGCTCACAGCAGACGTCACAAATCTACAGTTGATTGAAATAAAATATATGATACCTTTCTTCTTCTCCCATTCCCAATTTCTTAGAAGTTAAGTAGATATCGCAAAAACACGCACACTAACAACACTCATTTTGTATGTCTTTCATTATATCGTATTGAATTGCTGAATGACAAACGTTTCTCTTTTCTTCGTCAGAATCACACACACACAATATATCTGTTTCGTAAATGTTTTTTCCATACAATTTATCCCAATCTACAACAAAAGCGTGATCTCTTATAAATTCCTTTGATAAATCTTGTTGTTTACAAAGACTTGTTAAAAAACTGGCTGTGTAGATATTCCTTTGACTTCTTAATATTCCAACAAATAAACAATGAAATTTAGCATAAAAGCGATGAAAAATGTCAGATTGTTGGTGTTTTAGTTTATTTTGTAAAAATCGGAATATTTTTCTTATTTTTCTATTATTTAATTTAAAATCTCCTATTACATTTAACATATTTATACTATCTAAGTTGTCTGTAATAAATTGCATTGAACACTTTTTAGTACTTAAAAGTTCTCTGAATTCGTTTTCATTTAAGGATTCGTTTTCACTTAAGGAAAATATCAACATTTGTTTTAACATATTAGGTAATTCAAAGAAGTCTTTATAACTATTTCCTGTGGTAAGTTCTTTAAATGCTAGAAACTGAAGTGATTTTGGAGAGTTCATGTTGTTTGGTGACTATTTAGTAGAAAAGTTTTTTATTTAAGAAAAATAATTTGCTAAATTCATATTATTCTCTTTCATTCCTTCTAAAACTTCAAAAATATACTCTTTCGCTGATGAAAAATCTCGATTTCTTCCGGAATAATCTTTGTAATCATAGACAAAATATCCTAAATAGTTGAATAATAAAATAAAATCTTTATCTCGGTAGGTAGTTGAAATATAAACATAAACATTTGCGCTGAAAAATTTATATCTCGGCAGACTTAGTTCCATAATCTCCATTTATAAAAAAATCTTTTTGTTTAAATGGAAGAGTATAATGCCAACTGTTACAAGTGTTATAATAGAGGAGAAATTGTTGATAAAAGATTCGTTTGTAGAGATTGTAATTTAATTTTGTATGAAAGACCTAAACCTAAGAAATTTCGAAATAAACTAACACATTTGAATAATCTGCTTATGAAATTACAATACGGAGGTGAGAAACAAACATAATTTGTTACAGAATTTAGAAAACAGAATAAAAATTTTTACTTATCTCTTGGAACCGTTGAAAAAATTATTTTCCTTTTCAAAGAATACATTAGGTTTGTTGGTTTTAAATACACACGTTTATTATGAAAAGATATTACCTGTATTTTTTTCATTATCTGCATGTTGAATTTGTTTATGATTTTGAACCAGAAATCCTCGATGATTTTATAGTACATTTGGAGAAATTAAACGAAGAACCTCGTGAAAAGAATGCGGTTTTACTCACATTCTCCCCGACTTCTCGAGTGATTGTTAGCAAATTTCATTTTTTCCGTCTTTAAATTTTTTCTATTTAAATGGAGTTCTTGAAAGAGTTAAATGATATTGGTGAATGCAAGTTTAAAGAGTATAAGAAGTTAAATGAATTGGAAGAAAGGAAGAAACATAGAATCTTGAATTTGGAGAAAATGAAAGATAAATTCGGGTTTACAATAATTGCCGAGTTGGAAGATTGTAAAGTACACTTGCCGAACAGATTTTTGACTGTTTTGGATGAGAAAAAGATTAAAGAATTAAACAAAAATGAAAAATTACACTTGATTGTTACTGGAAAGAAGACTATAAAAAGATAAAGACTGTGTTACAATTAACTTTGTAGAATAAAGATTTTTTATTAAGATTTTTTGATTTTTTCATTAAAACAGCTTATAAATGTAGAAGCAAACATTGAACAGTAAAACAGCTAAAGATTCGGTTATTTTAACATTCGTGCTTTCCTGTTAGATTTTTATTAGATTTGTTTATGGTTCAATGGACAGTATTTTACATTGATTTTCTGTCTGTCCCAAAAGTGGTCTAGAACCGGCATATTCATATCTACTTACATGCACATATTATGTTTACAGAATGATGCAGTAGTTAATCATATCTAGCCAACAAATGATTCTTTAGCCTTTTTTTAAACAAAGCTACACTAGGAGCAATTGTTATTTAGTTTGTACATAAATAGAATAGGTGAACCAATTACTTTTTGTAAGACAATGTTATATGCTGATGACATGCAAATGTACACACACTTTCAGTTGGATGAAATTAATATTGCTGTTTACCGCCTGAACGCTGATCTTACAATGTGGTATAAGTGGTGCACTGACCATGGGCTAAGCCTGAATGTACACACACACTTTCAGTTGGATGAAATTAATATTGCTGTTTACCGCCTGAACGCTGATCTTACAATGTGGTATAAGTGGTGCACTGACCATGGGCTAAGCCTGAATGCAGCTAAATGCAAACCGATAATATGAGGAACACCTCGTCTTTTATCTCATGTTAACATAAATGACATTTTTCATGTAAAAATAAATGGGTTTGCACTTAATTATGAGCATGCTGTTGTTAACCTAGGTGTTAGATTATGTAATACGCTGTCATGGTCGGAGCAAGTTAACTATATTCACAAGAGAGTATACCAAAGTTTGTATAGGCTTAAGAGGCTATGTTTCAATACAACTGTACATATAAACAAATTGCTTGTATCTACCCTTATCTTTCCATATTTAGACTATTCCAATGCCGTATTTTGTGATATAAACAATGAACAACTACAGAAGCTACAAAGGGCACAGAATGCATGTATTCGTTATATTTTCAATTTACCAATAGATGAACATATTACTGTTTATTTTAAAGATCAGTAGGCAAACAAGATTTGGTAATATAACTTCACAATTCCCAATTCATAGAGCAGTAATATATAATAAGTCTTATCACGTAAGTAGTATAAGATTATTAAACAACTAGGATGACATTGCATTTATTACGATATCATCTTTTTTGGGGTAAATTTCGTATATGTATTTTTGTTATTTATAAATCGTTCATCATCACATAATCATTTGTGTTATTATTTGCTACAAAAGCATTAGCTAATCATGCATTTGCTTTTTCTTTTTTGTTATATTACGAATATATGTACATTACAAAATCAAATATTTATATTTAATCTTTTCAGTAATCTAAGTATAAAGATAGAATCAGTTAAAATTGTATTTATATAAAAAGTATAAATGTTTTAGATCCTTTTAAAAGTATTTACTAACACATGTATAGATTAATAAGAGAATTATTTACTTAAATATGAGAGACATCTTTCAGGCATTTCGAAGTAGGTTAAACATTTGAAATAAGATGAAATTAGTGTTGAAGCTAGCTGACTTAGATTAAAATTCATAACTTATTGCTTTATATAGCCTATACTCAATAATTTCTATAAACGGAATATACATTACTAGTTATGATAGTTTAGTTCTAGAAATAACTTATTACTTTACATCTTCAAATAAAAAAAATACTTTCATTAAAGATACAATTTTAATTCTTTTTCATGCAGAAATATAAATTGTTTGAATAATATTGTGAAACATATATATTAAATAAATTTATGAAATTTTTTAATGTAGCTTAATATGTTTATTTTATTAGAGTAGAACATTTTAAAACCTATGACTATGTATAATTGATTATTTTCAAGATAAAATATTAATTAATAAGCGAATGGGCATAATAATAATGAATGTAGAAACTTGTGACAACTGTGGGATGCAATGTAAGCTTATCTTTTTATTCTGTATTAAAACTAGGTTAAATAGGAATATATTTATTCTGTTACTCTCGTAAATTAAGTTTCAATCTTCGTAGGGCACACTTTATAAAAAATATATAAACAGGATTATTTGATAATATCACTAATAAATAATTTAGCTGAAATGGCTATATTAATCTTTACATCTCGTTTGCTGACGGTAGGATGAAAATGATTTATGAAATAATTGTCTTTGTTAAAATATCGATTAATATGTTTTTACTTCCGTGTAGTTCTTTTATTACGTCCTGCAATAAAGCTAGATTTAGCTTACAATCAGTTTAATTTTGGAGAGAGAAATTACAACTTCACGATTGCATGGCCCCTAGTCTAGGTAAGAAATATAAAGAAATCTTGTTTTATTGATTTTAAAATTATTAAAGATTTTTAATTCATTTAAACGGCACTTGCGTGGTAATACATATGGCACCTTTATTAAAAGAATTCTGCTAGTTTGCTCCCAGCAGAAGTACAAACCGAAATTAAATTATATCTATGGAAACAAGAAATGAAAGGTCCCAAATTAATGTTTTGTATTGTATTGTACTATATTCAAAAGTCACTCTAATAGCAGCACCTCGGAGAACCACTGAACAAGGAACATGGTGTGAGGCTCAGAGAGAGGACCAGGACCAGGACCTACAGTGAGTTATTTTGTTGTTGTTTACAGATCATAGTTTTCTGCTCTGACTATCTCTTGACATCCAAAGAACGTAGTTTACATCATAGTTTCATAGAAAATTTATCATAACATAAATTACTACAACAGTGCATGCGTAAGTGGTTAGATATAAATATTATTAAAGTATAATAAAATGATTAAAAATAAACAGAAATTTAATTTTTGTTGATTTGTTATTACTTTTATATCTTGCATTAGAATGATTACTATATGAAATAAAACCCATTGGTACGTTCTCCGTAAAGCAATAGTAAGTTTATTAAATTACATCTATTAAAATCGAAATCTATTAAATATTAAATTTGCGTTTGGGCTGTTTTATATATTTCTGTGCCCGAAACTAAAATTTATAACCGGCTTAATGTTTTCATTCAAAGATTTGGAATGACGTTATGAATTTTGGATATCGTTTACACCGGTATTACAAACATATAATTGTTTAAGAAAACCATTTTCAATATTTCCGGTATTTTGTAGTTTGCTAAATACTAACAGTGAGTTCAAATTAGTGTATATTAACTGACTGACATTATAAACACGTAATCCTAACTATGTTTTAAATGCCCTAATGCAATAACTCATATTACTGTGAACAGTTTAGTAAAACAATCAATAAGTTAACCCCATATTGTTTGGTATAATTTTTTCTACACGAAATAAAAATCAGTCAATCCAGTTAACAATTCCTTACTGGACGCCATTGATATTTTCAAACACTTAAACTTTTCGTTTGAACTACATTATAATCATTTTTCATGACAAGAAATTTGCATTATACAGAAGTATTATGCAATGTCAGAATATTAATTATAGCATATTAATTCAAAAGGTATACTTTCACATCTAGTGGGCACGTGCTGCAGGAAGAATTACCAGAATGGCCATAGTAGACACCTTCTACCGTAGCTGAGTAATTCTGTCTCAGCTTATCAACTCCATGGCTCGAGTTTCAGTGCTTGTTCGCACACGCTGTTTTCGCATATGAACAATAATGTTAACCTAGTCTGAAGTATAATCATTTACAAAAAACTTCTTCTTTATTATTTTAATATAAATAGGGGTTTCAATAAAACTTAAATCGCTGCAGAATTTTAGTTCTTATTGAATTTTTTCGATATCTTTCTAGTTCAAAATAATAAAGGTTCAGATACTTGAATATGTAGGTATTAATGGCTTAAACTAATAGATTTAAGACCTGTTCCGTTTAAACTGAATTATTGCTAAAATTATTGCTTAAAGGCTACAAAAAGTGAATATGTATGTTACGATATCTCTCTTATACTAAATGGAATGTTGTATCAAAACAATCTGAAATTTACAGCAGTTTTAAGCATGTATATTTAGAGAGCCCAGGATAAATTGTGTTCCTAACATCTTGTTTTACCAAGAAATTGTTCTTTAGTTTCTCTGAAGATGTTTAAATCATTTTCCCCCAAAAAATTATAAAGGATTCATGTAATGTATCTGCTAGCTCTAATACAGTAATATTTATGTATACATTTAATTTCCCCAGGGGGTTCACTTCTGGTAGGTTTATACCTTCTGGTTGAACTCACACTGGGTACAGGAAAACCGATTTGGGCAACATTATGGATGTCCAGGTGCGGCACATCACTAACCGCAAATTTCGAAATTCTGGGGCGCTAGTGTTCGTTCCCACAGAGTCAATGGTTCTTGCCAGCCTAGACAAGGGTGTGCCACCCATTACCTGCTTTGATTGGAGAGGCTGGCTCAGAGCTGGCTTTCCCTCCTCACGCCGACACCTCTAGGGGCTGGATAAATTTCATAAAATTTAGTCTCTTGAATGGTGAGGCACTTATGGAAATCAGGTTTTTGTCAAGGTCGGAAATTAATTTTAAAGTTCGGATATAGACTTTTTATTGAAATATGCTTTTTGGCCTCCTTATGTATGCCTGTATATCTTCTTAAACGAGGCACTTCGGCAAATTATTTTTTAAACCAGAGCCAGAATCTTTTTTACACCAGACATTCCAGGTTCTGGAATTCTAGGTTTGTAGAAGTCCCATATAAGTATCATCTCACTGGCACTGGCATTAAAAATGAGCAAACTCATAGTTAAATGTTTGGCGACAACAGAAGCAGCAACACCTTCTTAATAAATAACTAGCCGTACGTTTACATATTTTTAACTTGCATAAAGTGAAAAACTATAAATACTTAGCCCAAATGTGAGTTAGCTTACAAACATTTTTTATATGATAGACTTATTAAGGTCATAAAATCCGTATAAACATAAAGTAAAGATATTTTTTATTCTTCTGAGATGGATAGAAAGTTATTTGCTCTGTGAAAGTTTAACCTGAATTATGTTCGCTGTACTATAAATCTATAAGTTTCAGAAACGTTATATACAGTTTATAAATAAATATTGGAAATTCTGTGTTAAATGTTTATAATATTTCATAGTTGTTTTTTATGTATTCTGTGGTAATAATTAGTATTTAGTTTGTATTATGTGCATGTTTTAGAGAAAGGGTGCATGGAATAGACACACAAAAATGCTTTTGCAGTTCCAGACTTATGTTGGTCAACGCTTTGGCATGTTATTTTTGTTTACTTTAACCTCGATTGTAGTTATGAATTGATTTTTTTCATTTTTTTAAGAGATCAGATTGTAGATTGAATGTACGTAGATTGATTTTAATGTATCACTGAACGATGGAATATGTCCGGAATAATCCTGTTTCCTTCAAAAATGTTACCAGTAATTTGTGAAGTAACATTAGGAATAACTCTTGGGGGATATTTAAAAGTGCATTGTATTGCAGACTACTTGAATCTGATATGTTGTTATGTAGGTTTTGTAGATGTAGCTGTATAGTAAAATGTCATGTCAAACGTGCCTGTGGGTTGGATTTCGAAACAAGCATTATATAAATATGTTTATTGATATATTTGTAACTAGAGAATGTACGACTTTGTTGTACGGGAATTTTGTTGCTTTTCTGTTAGAGACGTGGCTTAAAAAAATACGAGCCTGCAAGATTCAAGATTAAAAGAAAAGAAAGAAAACATTTGAAACTTACTTAACAGCACAATATATAAAATTATGTATATCCATAGAAACGAAAAGATACAACATTTTGTTCAGTAATTTTTCTATAGCTCAGTTTATGATGAAAATCGTTGTATTTCGAGTCCGGCCGGGAAACTACTCCAGGATACATTATGGCCAGGATTAGGACCAGAACTTACAGATGAGTTACTTTTAACATTTTCTTAGAAGTCACAGCATCTGCTTTTCGATCTCTCACTAACATAGCAGTTTACACGTCCTATTTTTAGTGACATAACACCGGAATAGTTAGTGACAACACTAGTACTAATTAACAACATTAAAATACGTGTTAATTATTTCGTTGATTTGATTTCTAAACTTATTAAAGTTGTCATAGCTTTGTTTAAAAACTGCAAATGTTGTGTTTTAGGCTATTTACAATCCGCTCTGTACACAAAGAATACAGAGAGAAACGTTTTGTAATATAAGATAATCGAAATTGTGACACGTGGTAAAGTCAAGTCGCTGTGATTTGTGGGGGGGGGTGGATCCCCCACATCTTTCAATGCCTCTGCCGGTTAGGCTTTTGCCTTGTGTCTCGAGGGTCAAAGCCCTAGTAGCTTTCGCTACCTGTCAGTGAGGTGAAGTGTCGTGGTGCAGTCGAAGTTGTATTCGATGTCATCAGTCATCCATGGGAAGACGCAGTTGGGGGACCTCCTGGGCGCGAAGCTCACGGATGTGATCCCACGGTGAGGACTCTGCAGCTTCCTCAAGGCTCGATTTCAGGCCTTCTACTTAGCTCCTGATGGTAGAGACGTTGGACGAAGCACTGACTACGGTGTTCCTCACGAACCAGGGCGACCCAGTGGCCCGCCGGAGACTCACGCTCTGGGCAGCGAGCAACTGCCTCCTTGCGGTCTTGCAGGTGAGGTGGTACCATGCTGGGGCCGCATATGTGAGGACTGGTCGTATCAGAGCCGTGTAGAGCAGGACCTTCGTCCTGGTCGGTAGCTTCGTGGAGTTGAGCAGGGGGCCGATGCTGCCGAAGCCCTTCGTCGCTTGGCCACAGATCCTCTTGACGTGGGGTGTGAAGGTCATCTTGGAGTCCAGGAGTACCCCCAGATACTTGACTGAAGTCTTCCACGGTATGTCGTGAGATAAGTGAGTCCTCCTGTAGAAGAGCGACGCCCACATCCATTTCAGTTAGTAGCTGACCGAGTTCCATCTGCTTTTTTGCCAGCCCGTCGGCGTTCCAGCTGACAACTCTCAGCTTACCCATGGACGGTGGCGGACAACATGTCCATGAGGCGTGACATCAACGCCACTATGTTGGTCCGCTGAGAAAGAATCTTATTTAGACTTACCTTGAGATCCTGAGGCAGGAGGGAAGCTAGGTGAGAAGTCGGCGTGATGTTTTGTGTGGGCAGCTGGGCTTGTAGTTCAGGGCTGGAAGCAGGCTTAGGTGGCTCAACACGAGATCTCGGTGTGGGCCTGGGTAGTGTTGGTCTGGCAGGGGCAGGAGTGTTGACGTGTCTCGGAGGTTAAGGTCTTCTGAGTTGAACGAGAACGAGCCCCCCGATTATCCGGCTTCCGAGCTGGGCGATGACGGCGACGCCTTACCATCTCGAAGGGACGGGAAGATCTGGTCGTTTCCGCAGACCCGCGGCGGGACGGCCTGAAGTTCCAGAGTTGGCCTCAGAAGTAGCTGGACCCAACAGCTGGGCAACTGGAGCAGAAGTCCCCGGTGGTGTCAGGTGGCCTTTGGAAAGGCATTTTTGGGATTCCGACCGGCGTGGGTTCCCCTGGAACTTGGTCGCCTCACCCTGGCAGATCTCTGGGGTAATCCCGACTTCACACGGGCCCTGTTCTCCTGTCCCGGGTGGCACGGCGTTGCTGGGTCGAGATGTAGTCGGCGGGCCGTGGATGGTCTCCAAAGGGCCATCGGAGGCCTCCATCAGGCCGTGGAAGTCCGCTGGAGCAGCAGGAGCCGCAATCAGGGCCTCTTTTTTAAAAGAATCAACCCTAAAAGTCGAGGTGGATGCTTGACCGGTCAGTAGTCCTTTATTCATGTAAACTGTATGTAGGCTCTTGTTTTTCTTGATTTGTAATCTTCTTTGATCTTCTGAGTCTGAACTCTCTGAACATTCTGAGGGTGAATAGTTCTTGTCTTCATCTATGTCATCACTATTATCAATCAAAGCTTTGAAAATATTAAATCTATTACTATTTTGCTGATCCATTGTTTTATATGCAGACAGATTTTCCACTACACAGTAACGCATGGTACAATTGTACCTGTTTTTAAATATTTGATGAAAAAACCAATACTTATATAAGGGAAATATTTTCTTACTTACGTCAAACCGCCTTCTTTCTGACGTATTTTCATGAATAAATATTGCAATTAAAGTAAAATAAGTGTATGCTAGCTGAATAATAATATCAGTGATCGACTATATCATGTTACACTGTTTCAATTACATATAAAAAAGCAGTATAGGGTAGTTTTGAAAAGAGAAAATATTCTATGACTTTTATCTTTATGAAGTAGTAACTGAATAGTACACTAGAACTCTCTCCTGTCGAGGGTTTTAATCACTCACTCTCTTTTTGCACAACATTATGGCTTTCATAAATTAAAAACTTACGCATTAAATAGTTTTAAATATTCTTTTCGGGACAGTATTACAATAACTGCACCTTCTCATATATTGGACACACGCTGATGAAAATATTACTAGAATGTGCCTGGTAGACATATTCCTCTGTCTTAGTAGTATGTTTTTTACCGACTCAGCTATACTACGTAAAGGGTCAGAGTTTGAGTACCAAATCGGACGCGCTATTCTCTTACAATAATCTTAATAAACACGGGTGCTAGTTATAAATGAAAATTTCAATAATTATATTTTCATATTGTAATTAAATTTTGATGTAACTTCAATAGTATACCGTATTTTAGAACAATCAATTTAAATATTCCAAATAAAATAACTTAATTAAAGTGGTTTCTAAATAAAAAGAGAGAATGCATTTGATGAAAGACTTTACGTCTTGTGCAGATATGGTCAGAGGCCTCTTTCAGCACAAAATCAAGTATTTAACAGCTTATTTTTTTCACTTCTCTAATATGTTTAATGGGGATACTAAGGTAAATACCTTCTATATTTGAATATGAAACACAGTTTGTTGACGTAACTTACGCAATAAAATTAAAATTAAAATTCCTTAAACTACAAGAGAGTAATCAAAGTCAACTATGCAATAAATTTAGAAAGTTAATTAATCTAGTGTGACTACCCTATTAGTGTTATTGTAGTGGTTTTAACATTGCGAAATGGTTATAAAATAGTTATAGCTTTCATGTTATTAGTCGTAAACAGGATTTAATAATTGCAAACAAATCAAAATAAAATATTTGAAAAACCAATAAAAGGTATTTCATCTTTAATTTCACGAAAAATAAATAATTCTTATAATAAGTTATAAAAATAGTATTTGTCTTCCTCTAAGTAATTACATAATTGCAGTTTAAATAGACAATGGATAGTGAAACAGTTTCTATTTAGTTAAAACGCGTTTGCGATTAACAGGGTTTATACAATGAGGAAGATTAGCTTGATCAACAAATAAATTTCGTATATTTTTTGAGCTAGAAAAACTTGAGATTTAAGTTTATAAATCCGTTCAGTACTCTAAGTGTACAGAAATAATCAGTTCACAATCATTTTCAACATATCGTCAAGCTATATACTATTTGTTTTATAATTATCTGATAAAAAGTGTAAAGATCATTTGAAGGATTATTTTTGTTTATTATGTGAGATGAAAAAGAACATGAGATTTGTGTTTTTAAATCCTTTCAGTACTCTAAGTGTACAGAAATAATCAGTTTAAAATCAATTTCGACACATCGACCAAGCTATATAATATCCGTTCATACATATCTGATAAATAGTGTAAAGATTACTTGGAGATTTATTTACTTAAATATGTCTTAGAGATATCACTCGGGCATTTAATAACGGTATAATATTGAACATGATTTAAATAAGCGAATGCCAGTTGACTTGGGAATAAAATTAATATCTTAATAACATGTAATTGTTTACACTCAATAAAATAATAACTATATTATACAAATTTAGGTAGAAATATGGTCTGTAATTGTTGATTTAACCAATTATTTTTCTGAAACCATCACCAGAGCTCTGAAGTTAAACTTCACAGACATTCAGAATTAAATTTATATTTTTTTTGTTTCCTGTCATAGTACAAACAATTATTTTTTCATTTTGTAACACATCTTGTAGTTATTAAACATTTAGTTTCGGAAACAGTACAGTTTTAATAAAATTATTTATCTTTAAGAAACACCTTTTTAAAAATAAATATAAAACGTTACTGAATGTAACTTTGTTCCTATTAGTTAAGAGTAAACCATAAAATAATTAGTTTATTTAAAAATATTATTCGGAACTGAAATACTCTATAATTATATTATTATTTAGGTTAAGAATTACTTAATGTCCGATTACTACGTACAATGCTGCTAAATTACTTAACAAACAGCATTTATTATTTTGTCTCTCATAAAGAAGTTGACGCTAAACTTCTAGCGTCGAAACGAAGAGCCTCTTTGGGCGTAAAAATTTGCAGGAACAAAATGAAATCGCTACTAATGACTCCATGGAAACATAGCAATATTTTAAAAGTCAATTGGGAGATTTTTATATTAAGTTAATATTAATTATACATGAGTTAGAAATTGTATATTTTTAGGTTTAAAATCTTAACCGTGTTAAGATCAACAACTTTTTTATGTGTCGCTATCTTTTTCAACATTTACGAAAATAGTAAATTTGATTATTTTTGTAAACGTAATATAATTTTAACAGAACTTAATTAAGATAATTATATATTCCTGAGAGTATGGAATTAAAAATATTTCATAATTTAAAGATAACTTCACTTAAAAACAAACTCAATCCGGTGTGTAAATTTGATTGTATAATACTAAAACTCACCCCAGGCCTCATAAAGGGAATTGGTGATTGGTTAAATTAGGAAAGGATGTTTTCAAATTTTGTGTTCAGTTTTATCATTTTGGTTAAATTCAGAAATAAAGTTTCCAAATGTCATGTTCATAGTTGTATCCGTTCTCGAGAATCATGCGGGTCCTAACTGTTCTCTACCTAATTATATGTGTTGTATAAAAATAATAAATGTATTTTGTAAAACAATTAAGTGATGTTAGCTAAACAAATATACAAGAAGAATTTAGGAATAACTAAAGTCCGGTAGGTTTGCCAGAGAATGAAAAGTAAACCGTAGTTACGAATAACTTGTCACAAATAAAACTGTTGTTTTGCACATTAGTTTTGAAACGATTTAAAACGCAAGCTTGTAAAGTCTCGCCATGGAGAGGGCGGCAAAAACAGAGACCAAATATTTACATATTTACAGAAAACGTAGTTACATTGACCACTACGTTTGTTTGGGCAGGCCCCCCTAGCCTACTGACAGTGTCAATCATGACCAGGAATTTTATTTAAGCAGGACCCTTAGCCTACTGCCATAGTCAATCTCGACGTGGAGTTTTGTTCTAGCAGGCCTTCTAGCCTACTGCCATAGTCAATCTCGACGGGGAGTTTTGTTCTAGCAGGCCTTCTAGCCTACAGCTATTGTCAATCTCGCCATGGAGTTTTGTTCTAGCAGGCCTTCTAGCCTACAGCTATAGTCAATCTCGCCAGGGAGTTTTGTTCTAGCAGGTCTTCTAGCGTACTTACATAGTCCAATCTCGACAGGGAGTTTCGTTCTAGCAGCCCCCTAGCCTACTGCTATAGTCAATCTCGACGGGGAGTTGTTTTCTAGAAGGCCCCCTAGCATACTGCTATAGTCAATCTCGACGGGGAGTTTCGTTCTAGCAGCCACCTAGCCTACTGCTACAGTCAATCTCGACGGGGAGTTGTTTTCTAGAAGGCCCCCTAGCATACTGCTATACTCAATCTCGACGGGGGGTTGTGTTCTAGCAGAACCCCTAGCCTACTGCTATAGTCAATCTCGACGTGGACTTTGGTTCTAGTAAGCCCCCCAGCCTACTGCCAGTGTCAATCTTGTTTGCTGAAGAAGTTCGCCGTACACGACGTTCCTCGCGTAGACGCCCTCATCGGATACCCTATCAGGACGGACAAGGACCACGATATCTTTTGGGCGTAGAACTCTACTGAACAGGACGTACAGCTGGCCGTGTGTAAACAGTCAGTGCGAAGGCCGACTCCGACAAGATCGATTGTATGACCTTAGCTCTTGTGACCGGTCATCGAACATGCCAGGTCTGTGGACTGACGTCACCGGACAAGTAACGACGAAATTTACTGAAGAATACTCCAATCTTTTGATCCGTTTTAGATTTAACTTTAAAGACAATGCCATTAAGTCGGAGAGTTAAAATAAAACCATTGCCATAGAACCTTTAATTATTACCGGTTATGGTTGTATTATTTTTGTATTAATTTTTTTATAAACATGTTAAAAACGTTTTCCAAAACTGTGTGGGATATCATTAACAATTAATCCAAAACTTCCAAACAAACCCAAGTGAAAATTGGAGATAGATTGGTGCAGGACAAAGCCGAGGTTACCCATGTGTTTCACGGTTTTTTTTGCATTTGTTGCTTGTGGGCTGGATCCTTAACCGTCGGAGCCCCAAGTTACCCAAACGTGAAGGCAGTGCCCTGCAGCATCTATGATGTTGGAGCCAGTTCTTGAGAAAGAGCTAACCGAAAATTATCCAACAGCTCCCCAGCTAAAAACCAACCGATCTTAATTTAGTTTCCATGTGGCTCATGAAAAAGTGTTCCCAACACATTCTGAGCCCCCTAACTCAACTAGTGAATATTTCTTTCCAAACAGGAGTTTTTCCCTCACTCCTGAAAATGGCTAAAGTAACTCCTATTTTCAAAACGGATGAAACATATTCCATCAATAACTATCGGCCTGTCTCCATTTTGCCAGTTTCTGAGCACAACCAGCTCGTTGATGACGGGAGACTCGTGCAATATGCTGATGACACGACTCTCTGTTTTAATGGAAAATCAAAGGAAGTGTTGGAGCAACATGCTTTTGTTTACCTGAATAATTGCGTCCAACATTTCCAAAGTCTCAATCTCACAACAAACGCCTCAAAATAAAATTTTTTAAACTTCTCTTTTAAGTGGAGATTCTGGGTGTGGGTCTGCCATAATGTTGGCAGACTCCGTTCTGGAAGAAACAGAATCCATTAAATTCCTTAGAATACACCTTGATCAAGGGTTGACATGGAATGCTCACATCAAATCAATTTGTACCAAATTAGCTTCAGGCATTTATGATATGAGGTCTTTAGCCAAATACTGCCCGAGTAAAGTACTGATGACGGCATATTATGGTCTGATTTACCCACATCTTACCTACGGATTGGTGTTGTGGGGCTCTAGTGCAAACAATCAATTTTTGAGAGCCTTCAAACTTCAAAAGAAAGCGATTCGAATAATTGCAAAATTTAGATTTAGAGAGTCGTGCCGACCAGCCTTCAAAACACTTGCAACTGTTGAATCTGCCCTGTCTGTACATCCTGGAAACAGTTTCATTCTGTATGTCCAAATGTACCCTGATGAGGGGCCGTGACGTGCACGGATATGAGACAAGAGGCAGAGACAACTACCGTTCTGGAAAATATAAAACGGTGGTTTATGAACACTTGCCTTCGCAAGCAGGTCATCAACAGATTGCCAGCTTCCATTAAAAATGCACCAACGCCTAAGCTGTTAAAACCCGTTTTAAACGCTTTTCAGCGTTAATGGCATTTTATAATGTCGGCGAGTTTTTGGCATGTAACTGGGAGACCACCCATTTTAAAAATAGACTCCGGCGTTGAAAATGGTGAAAATTGGCGAGTGACTGGAATTAATGAATGCAAAATATGTGTGTATGAATGTGACACTTTGGTATGTTTGCAAACTTTTAGACTAAATTGCTTAATTTTACCATATATACCATACCACCGTATATTGTTTACGGTAATAAAAGGTTTGAATTGAATTGTCTGGGCCGAGAATAGACCATTAAACCGAACCGGCAGTGATCTTTTTCGTTATCCTTCCGTCTTTGGTGTCATACAACAGCCGACGGTTATTCAGGTAGTCCTGCACAACGACCAGGAGATAGTCGGGCTCTAGCATGTCCTCCCACCGAGCAGAGTTAAACCCGTTCTTTACGTCAAGGCATCCGTCGGCACAACAGCACAATCGGCCGAGCCTGGTGACAAGCTGTTTCGGCCTGCTGGACGGCACTGACCACCTCTGTAATGGCGTTTAGAGTTTAGTGTCGCTTTCGAAAGCTGTGTTGCCAGGGAGATAGATCTCCGGCGGCTTCGATGGAAGACTGCAATCTGGGTTGCAGCAAACTTTTATAGTTTGTCAAGCCCCGCGGTGTCAAGCATACAAAGTGGCCTGTATGCCGACGGGGAGTTCGGGTCACCTTTGCCTTTGCTGATCAGTGCCAACCTAGCAACCTTTCAGTGCGACGGGAACACACCCGCTACCAAACATGCATTAAACAAATATGGTGACAAGCTATTACCATACTGAATACAGCAGCAAGAGCGGATAACTCGCCGCCACAACCTTCAGAACCTCAGCTGGAATGCCATCATGTCCTAGAGCCTTCTTGTTGCGCATGGTAGACACCGCTGCTACAAGTTCCTGCTCCGTAAAAATGGGAACATCTGCAATCTTCCTCGCTACTCTCTCCTCCAACCTTACAGGGTGACTTGAGAAGAGTTGGTCGGTTGTCCACGTCTTGTCTTCAGGAGCTTGGCCTCCACGATGCCATAGCCATCTCCGTGGAAAGCCTCGACGACCTCTTTCGGCGATAGGTTGGCTGGGAGACCTTTTATCATCACCTTGAGGAAGCGCTCAGTGGTCATGGCGAAAAGTGTGGAACTTCAGCCCCTGTTCCTGTAAGTACCTTTGTAGTTGCCGAAAGTGGGCCACGGTGCTCATCTTCAGCCGTAGCGTCCGAGCGGTGCAGATTGCCTCCAGGTCGCCCCCAACCAGCTGTTTGATGGTAACAGCATGGCTGGCCCATCCTTTGGGGACGTCCAGGAAGATGGGAGGAATGCGTCCCTCGCTCGACGTCCATGTCTCGCCTGCGTTGGTGTCTGTCCGTCGGGTTTTCGGCGGAAGAGTCGGAGCTGGAGTTGCTTGTCGTTTCCACAGACCCGCGGCGGGACGGCATGAAGTTCCAGAGTTGGCATTAGAAGTAGCTGGATCCATCAGCTGGGCAACTGGAGCAGAAGTCCCCGGTGGTGTCAGGTGGCCTTTGGAAAGGCCTTTTTGGGATTCCGACCGGTGTGCGTTCCCCTGGCACTTGGTCGCCGCACACTGGCAGCTCTCGGGGGTAATCCCGAATTCACCCGGGCCCTGTTCTCCTGTCCTGTAATTAACCTTTCTTCCTTCTCTCACGGAAGTTATATGATGAATATAAATCGTGGATTATCCAAAGAATATACGCTTCAATAAATCATGTTTCCCAAATATAGAGATATTTCTTCATCTAAAAAAATCATTACCGCCACGTTATTTTACATCTGATGTCTTACCTGAAGTTAGAAACTCATAAAAAAGGACCAACTGTATACGCCCTTAATTTAAAAATGTAAAATGATTAATATCTTGTAAACTGTTAATTCGAGGTTTTTTTATTTGTAAAAGCAGAGTTTACATTGTTACAGACAGGCCAATATAGCGCTGTTTTGGGGTTAATTTCCTATAGATTACAGTATAAGTATTAAAGATAATATGTGTTTAAGAAGAATAATTTATCACAGTTATATTACAATTAAATTTACTAAAGTAAACAGTAGTAATTAAAAAGATAACTATTGCAATATAATTTGTTTTCAGAGTAATTTTAAAATCGGGTTTTTTTCATTTTTTCACCGGTCAGTACTTATTAACCGTACCTTAATCGTTTACAAAATGTGTGTATACAATTTTTGTTCAATGACTCCAATCGAAAAATATATAAATTAATTAACACACAACATTCAATAACACATGACGATTTTCAGTGCGTATTATCCTTCATCTACAAATAAAACTGTAAAATATAACATTTTATAAATATAGCTCTACTCAATACATCATTTCAATATCAGTATAGGAATTTATATCGTCTTTACGCAGCAAGATCGTTCCCTGGATGAAAGGCAAAAATCGAGTACGAGTAATTCCGAACTCCATTATTTAGATGTATTTTTAAGTTGTTTTGAAACTACAGAGCAGATTTAAATGATAATAATTTAAATAAAATCTTTTAAAATAATGGTAAAAGTTTATTTTATTAAGTTTATATCGAAAATTGTTTTTGGTTATTAATAGAATTAAAGTGAAATAAATTTATGATTATACGAGTAAAAACTTCATAGCTTAACTTTACAAAATTGACTAGTACTTATATTTAATTCATTTTCTTTGTAATATTTTAATATTATGTGCTACGAAATACATGGTCCTTATTTTTAAAAACCATAATAATGGTTTTTTTTTACCCAAATGTTTAATATTGCCATATTTCGTAAGTAACCTCTATGGAGAGTAAAGTTTCATTTGCGGCATTCCAAAGATGAAAATAAGAAGTCACAGATAACTCAAACAGTATATCATTATTAAAGGTAAACGTTTACACAAAATGATGCTGAAGAGTAATAAATTTCCACAGTTCCGTATCTGAGATACTGCACAAATCATATGACTTGGAGAGTTTAACTTCTAAATTTATTGTCCTTGACTTTTATATTAAAATAGAAGTAGCCAGTTCTTGAAGAATGCAACTTGTTACTAGTACTATTTAAAGTACATCATTAAATCTTACGGTCGTAATTTCTTCTATTTGAGAATAAAAGAATTCCTATCAATTCCTGAATCTATAACTCACGTTTTATATTGTAAACACTTAAATAAATTTTATTTTCAGCGTAATTTTTTTATTTCTTGCTTTAAATACCTGTAATTCCCTCTTGTATTGACCACAAATATTTCTACTTTACCGATCTTCAGGGTAAGGTACCTTAAAGGAATATGAATTTTAAGTTCATAATATTCTTTTACACCTCTTAAGTAGTTTATTTAATAGTTGTGCTGTAAAAGTAGTATCATTCAAGTTGTTTTAATGTGTTTTAAGAGTATTAAATAGTAGTACAAACATTGACAAAATGCAATAATTTACTGAATAATTGGATAAAAAATACAGGTTTATAAAACACTAGCTGTTTCCTGCGACTTTGCAAGCTTTTCGTAAGCTTTGCCCGTGTATGTGAACTTCTGGTTTAATTGAATTATATTCACAACGTCGATGTAGAGTTCGCCTTTGCCACGACCAAGAAAATCTGTGTATGTTTATAGCCATTGTGCACGTACATGTACTTTATTATAAAGTGATCTAACACTCAAACTTTAATTTCAGTCAGAAATGTATCTTAAAGACAAATATACATAATAACTTAGCGCCTTCAAATCAGGTTTGGCTATGTTATATACGTAAATGACCCTAATTGTAGTTTATAGTGTACAGGCGCTTTGAAACCTTTTATCTTTTGCAGCGCCGCTTGGTGGTGAGTTACATCAATGGGCACAGGTTTATAAACCTTCTCCGTGGAAAAATACGCGTACATACAAATTTTCATAACGGTCTGTCTAATATTTTGCGATTCCATAAAGGACAAACACACAAACATTCATTTATATATATGTACTAGCTGTTTCCTGCGGCTTCGCACGCATCTCTTAAGGGGGTTCGGTAGGCCCTATCCTTACAATGCTATATTCCTATATTTTATGTACCTTCTTCTCAGGAACAACTGGTTCGATTACAGTAAAATTTTTATGTGTTATTTTTTAGGTCCTTATCATGAAATAGAGCGCAAAACATTTTGGTTTGTAAGAAAATTTCATTAAAAAAGAAATTTTTTTTAAAAATACATGTTTTTTTTGAAAAAATTTTATGTTATTAATTTTTTTGCGTAATTATTAAAGTTTTTTTTACAATGTTACGCGCTTAAAATGTGTATATTGGTGGCATGTACAAGTGGTTTTTTTTTCATAATAATCCATCTAATACTTACTGAGATAAAGGTACATAAGTAAGAAAAAAATTAAATTCCGGGAAATCAACGTTAAAGTTAAAATATACATTTGGTCTTACTTGGTAATATGTAACTGAAGTTAATGGCCTCCTGCTCCATAACTGGGATCATCAGGATCCTCCAAATATTCCCATTCATCTTCCAACTTCCTATTAGCACTTTCACGGGATTGTCTGCTTCTTTTTGCAACTTCCGAGATCATGCGCTGAGCCTTTTTTAGCCGGGATATATCTTTATTTTTCATAGCATCACAAAAAATTCTGCCCAACAATCAATCCCAGTTTCTTAAAACCATACACCTTGCTATGTTTCCTTTATTAAAAGTATTGATGGCATCATGTACACCTAAGTGAAGTGTGTGAATGCTTACAAACACGGTTTTCGGTAGGCGAGTCCAAATTATTTGGTTCACAGACTCATTGGGATTCTGTGATTTACCATGTAAGCACTTTTTTAGAAGGTCAGGAGCACTAAGGTCTTTGAAAATAGGTTTTAGCCTCTCCATTATGGCAAAGTGGTAGGTGAAAATGTTTTTCATGATTCATATTTTTCATTTTGGACCAATGATTTTTGATATTTACACCAACTATCACTTCCTTTCGGGCAAAGTCCATGTTGAGGATTAGAGTTACTTGATAATAAATGGTAGTATTCTGCCCATATAGCTTGCTTCATGTCATTCAAATTACCTATATTTCTGCGTATGGCTAATCCGTAGTATTTCTGAATTGATAATATAGCAGCATCTGTTAGTCGGTTGCGACCGCCTAAGGTTTTTCCATCAATTTGTTTTGGCCTTACCTTCTTTTAGTTTTAATGTCCTTAGGCGTGTGCCCATACGCTTTTGGACATGTCCAATGCACTCTAATTTTGTAACTGGACAGTCATTACCATAAGGCATGCTTTCTAATACACTAGCAAACTCTTTAGAGTCGCCGTCTCCAAGATATTCAATATAGCGAACATCATAAGTTGGAACGGACCGTTGAAATATTTTACAGGCTCCTACCACTTCCATACCCCCACTTACTCCTTGGTAATCAGCACTGCAATTATCATCATGATGGCCAGTAAACTTGCCTCTACAACGACAGTACTTAGACAGTATGACGGCATCTAAAACTTTACCAGTATCAACACTTGTAGCAGTTACAACGCCATTTTGAGATGTATGTCCACGCTTTTGCCAAGTGCCGTCGATGGCAACACACAAATCCCTATTTCCATCATTTATTTTCACTGCTTCTTCTACAGCCTCTTTCATAAATGAAAAACATATATCCTCAGCTGTAGACCCTAGAACTCTAATGTATTCACTAAACTTTGTAGGAGGTTTAGGCAAGTTTAGCACGCCGCAAAGAGTTTCACAAGCGACCTGGCCCCTTCCAATAGTACGCATACCGTACACTAACCTAACATTTAGGTCATACATTTTATTGTGTGATGGGTTATCAGGTAAAGTACAGCAATTTTCATATGAAGCTAATGTCTTTGTAGTACAACCTGAACATGTAAAATCACCTGAAAAGAAAAGTCCAACACGCCTACCGACTTTGAAATCAATTGCTTCATGGCAATGTTTACAAACTGCTATATTAGAAATTATTTTCAACAAACTATTCAAATCAACTATTTCATAGGCTAGACTAGGCTCACCATCAACAATAGATTGGTAGTTATTGGAAATATTTCCTAGTTTTGCTTTTGAAGCACTAACTGGTTCATCTAGACTAGTCATATCTTCCAAAACATCAGCATTAGGACTATGCCTAATTTCAGTTTCTACTGTCTTCTTACAAAATACTCGTTTCCTTTTCTTGAAAACACTACTACTCCTAGGCATTTTGAATAATATATTCTTCTAAAACACTAGACACAACACTTTAGAAAAATAATTGTAATGTGTATTACTTTTGAGTTTTCACAATAAAGAATAAACTCATGAATGTAAACAAACAATGTTTTCTTACTTCTCTTGTCTGCTGTTTATTGGCACAATACTTCAGGTTAGCCAACCATTGAAAGAAAAACAACTGTTTCTGGATGCTAGTTGTTATAACAAATAAATAATAGTATTGTCGTTACCATAGATACAATTCTGGTAAAAATTGCAGCTGTGCAGACAATATGTTGTATTTTTTTTTTTTTAAATACTTCCCATTGTCAGAATTAAATAATTTTTTTGTCAAAATGTTTCAGAAAACAACACAGAAAAATAAATTGAAATAAAAAGAAAATGTATAATTTTTTAATTTTTAACCTACCGAACCCCCTTAAGCTTTGCCCGTATATTTCTTTGCCTTCAAATAGTGTTTGGCTATTTAATATACATAACTGTGTCGTAATTGCAGTTTATAATGTGCAGGCGCTTTGATAACTTTTATATCTTGCAGTACAGCCTGGTGGTGAGTTACATCAATGGGCATTGCATATAAACCTTCTACATAGAAAGATACAAATAAATACAAATTTTCATAGTGATCGGTCCAATAGTTTCTGAGTCTATAAAGGACAAACACACAGCGGGCCCGGCGCGCTTTGCTGCGCATTTCAATAATTTTTTGCAAAAGTTGCCCGCGGCTTCGCACGCAATTTCCCGTTGAAAACAGTACACTATATTCACTTATTCTTTTTCTATCACATTCTAAACATTGCTGAGATAATTGATAGTCGTTCCATCGTGAGCCTCTTGGGCGTATTATGAAGGTATGTACCATATTCCTGCCTCTATCTAGCTGTTACCCACGGCTTCGCACGCAAATCTTAAGAACCGAAGTCCTTATATTACTTAGTAAATTTTTTTTTACTATAATAAATTTTAGATTAAATTAGTTATATCTCCGATGCCACGATTGAGCTTGCTTTGTTGTCTCGATCGAGAGAATATGTACACACGGAGTTTTGAGAACCATACTTCTGTCAAAAAAAACAACTAAGGTTGATTTTATAACATTCTTTATATTTGTAGCCAACGTAAAGATAGTAATTATGATATCTGCATTACTCTTCTGATCAAGCATGAGCATGGTTTATATTAAATAAATATTGCAGTTAAAGGTGAATTTTTTACGTCAAATTTGAATTGTATTATCTGGATAGTAAAGTCTATGTTTAACAGTGATTGCAAAAAACAGTTTTAAAAACAAAATTTGTCGTTTTCTCTTAAGCTTACTCTATGCTTTTAAAACTATAAGTGTAATATATGTTTACAAAGAACAGCTGATTAAAAATTTGAAAAGACGTTAACATATGTTTGCTGCAATGCATTTCTTATGGGTATTTCTGTAACCAGTGGGGCGGAATCCTGAATCGGGAAAGGGATGGGCATAGCTTATAAACCTTCTCCGTGGAAAAATACATATACGTACAAATTTTCATCATGATCGGTCCAATAGTTCACGATTCCATAAAGGACAAACATACAAACATTCATTTTTATATATATAGATATATAGGTGTATAAATATTTTCGTTGTGCTAAGGCACATAGAATGTTGGGTTGAGTAATTCCTTAGGTAACCACAAACTTTACCAAAGTTTTAATGAAGTAGTTATGGTTAACGCTGGGTGTAACAACGCTTCCACTACTTTGTCACTAGATACACTTTTACACTGTTACCACTCAGTTGCGGTCTTGTATGCTGGAGTGTTAGGGTTAATTTGACAATAACCTCACGTGTCTAAGCAAACCTAGGTAATAACATGGTTAACATGACCTTGATATGCTTTTAGGTCATGTTTGTTGATTAAGTTTTATGCTCATTTGAAATTTTAGAGTCATAGGCCATCCTTCTTGTAAAATATATCTCAAATTGTGTGTATTGGATGACAAATAATTTGAGGGATTTAGCTTGTTAATATCTTCATCCTATATTATCCTTATCTTCCTCTTGCAGAAATGTGGCTAGAACATCTACCTTTATACTCTTTAAACTTCACTCTTCACGATGGAACAAATTGAAATTTAGTAGGCTCATTTCTTGTAAAACCTAAACTTTTGAGATCTTCAAGTGGCCTTTTAGACCTAGCTTATTGAGCGGCAGTATTTATGAGAACTCTCAACTTCACAAGTCCTGGTCTGTAGAAGCTCACAGCCTAGTAACAAGTTTCAAGTATCCTGGGAAACCCAAGATTCAAGGCTCTAGGATCTTCTATCGCACAGACGGACAGTCGGGTGGTCAGTGATAACGGTGTCATTGTTACAATATTGTGGTCTTTAATAAAGGTAACAATGTATAAACTACAATTTAAATTACTAAAAATTATATTTTAAGAATCATAATTTTATACTTTGTTATTATTGTAGCTTCACAGATAACATTATTTCTTAATTTGCTATCGAACTAATCATTTTAGTCTCACATTAAATGTGACCGACATCTCATTTTTAAATCTGAAAATAACATCTTACTTACCATGGTAAATAATAATAAGAACAATATTTTACGGTTCTGCAGAAAAAATAGCAAAAGTCATTTTCTGAATGGCTTATTCTGGTCTTCAATAAATAATATTAATCATACATTAGATCATTTTGGAATTTTGGGACTAATTACTAGATCTCTTATTAAGTATCTGGCCAAACGTATAAATTAGGTACTCTGAAATTTTATAAATGGTTATTCGTTGATCTTTTCCTATCCCCTTAATTTTTGTTTTTACACTGTATAGCAACTTGCCGAAGTATAACCAATGTTGGTAAGTTAATGTCTGCCAATAAATAATAACGCTTGGACTCGTAACTTGAACAAGAGTGGTTTAACAGTTTCATTATTTTATACGAATGTGTGTCAATTCCGAGTATAGCCGGATGAATAATTTCCTATTGGTTCACATCGTAATTGAATTTAACGTTATCACAACTGTCTGTGGATCAGCTTTGTGCCGTAATATCGAAATATAATGTTTTTGTATATTTAGTTATTTATGCAGTTAGTGCCAATTAAA
The DNA here is from genome assembly GCF_021130785.1 of Homalodisca vitripennis. Taxonomy (NCBI): domain Eukaryota; kingdom Metazoa; phylum Arthropoda; class Insecta; order Hemiptera; family Cicadellidae; genus Homalodisca; species Homalodisca vitripennis. The sequence goes on from NW_025779751.1 coordinate 49,631, forward strand.
ACTATAAGCTAAAATTTATTATTTTACATACGAGTGTTAATTTATACCAACAGGGATTCGATGCGAACATGTAATCCTGTCTAATCCATTTTATTCCAATCCATTATCCAACATTTGCTAAGGTAACGTAATGTCATAACAGTCACCACATCCTCTTTGGCTAAACCAATGAGAACGTTGTGGAAAGTGTTGTTTTATTTTAATTAAATACGAAGTCCCTTCTTAACACCAATGTTGAGAGAATCCGAGAACAATGTATTTTCCTTGAAGAAGTATTAAAAGTGGATTGATACTTTTTGTTTTTATGATTAAACCATTTCATATCGTAAGCAACATGGCAATCGGTATTCAAACAGGATGAGGGAAAATAAGAAGCCATTGTATGAGCGAAAGGAGAGTTTCTTCAATGTAAAATATTATATTTACATAATTTTGGTCAAAGTTTATTTATATATATACTAGTTTTATTATTTGGAAGGAGGTAAAGAGATAAGCGAACAAACTTGTAACTTTACTTCAAAGTAAAAAATATTATAATAACAACTAAAAAAAAACCACACACATACTGAGTGTTTGTAAAAAATGGTCATCATTTTGAAGGAAAATGTAGTTTTAAAATAAAATTAATACACATTATATTTATGCACATAGTAAAATTTACATCACTACATAAAACCCAAGGTTTTGATACTATAACTTTAGTACGTTGTATAATAAATATTAAAAAATTATAATAGGGCAGTTGTTTATGTTACCAATAAACTTAACATTCATTTAATTTTTATTATTATTACTTTTTCGGTCACTGTAGGTAGCAGCAAAAAAAAATACACACATTCCCTAAATACGTCGTAGAAAGGAAAGGAAAGAAAATGTAAGAGTAATAAGTAGCTACATAAACTTTATTTTTTTTTGTCTTGTTCTTTTGTATTATTTACAACTTTACTGCTAAAACCAAAAGTTGACGTAAAAAATTACATTAAGGAAATGCTGAGCTTCTTTTATTTGAAATCCAAAAATTGACAGTTTCTCTCTGTATTGAATACGATTACTTGTTGTCACAGTGAATTATTGTCCAATTACCCTTTTACAGTCTGACGGCGAGGCGTTAATATCCGGTTAGTTGACTGGCGATAACATTACTGAGGCGGAGACCAGAGAGTAATATCAGTAACAGACAATAATTATATGTTATCCAACTGACGTTAATAATATTGGAACTAAGACTTCATTTTTGAAATGGTCAACTATAATATATTTTCAAAAGTTATTATGTGTAATGTAATTGTAACTGGGCAAAACACTATTTGCTTTAATCATTAACATGTTTACACAATGTCTGGCCGTTCATATATTAAAACATTTTAACTCAATGAAAACACATATTTATTGGAAGAAATTTTGTATAAAATAAAATACAGTGTCACTAATTTTAAATAATACTAAGTTCTTTTAATATGGCTGAAACCGTATTCCCTAAAAAGAGGATGAGACGATGAATCTCTTGCACAACAACTGGGATAATAAATTAATTACTCCACACCCTTTGGAAAAATAGTTTCTTCCTCCGATGTGGGTTACCACTGAAAATGCGAGACGATGGGGACTTCATTCGGGTCTAAGGATGAGTTAGACTGGTTTTTCAATCACCTTTCACCAGGGTAGCGTCTGGACCTTCTCTCTGTAGGTAAGACCACAGTCCTTCTATAGTATTTGGTCTGATTACGGAACATGTGCGCTTGACGAAGGATCCTTACAGAAACTACCTTGAGGATAGTGTGAGAGGTTTCAAACTACGGAATAAACATTGTTCAGCTGTCGCGAACGAAAAATAAGCTCATTTATTATAACATTGATTTCTAAAACTGTAGACAGGAACGTAATTAGGACATTTAGATCGTCTTACAGATGGTATAGTTTTACTTGCTTGCACAATAAAATAATCAAGTATCATTTTTTAACTCCCGTTTAGAATAAGCGTGAAATTTCTCATTATTATCTAATGGGTACTGAGTGATCCTTACGTAATCATCATACTATTTAAGACAACTTATATAAGAAACCTAATCATTTTAAATATAATATTCTGTTTTACTTGTACTACTAGTTTGTGTCAAACTTATCTATCTGTTATGTAACATTCTGATACTCATTTCTTAAAAGACTAGTGGGGAATAAATTAATTTTGATCAACAAGTGCATTTGAATGCATAGCAAATTTGCATGTTGCTGCAAACAACGATAATGTAACATACTCTAAACTCTTGTATAAATGTTTTGTAATTTATATCAATGTAAAGTGTTTTTAAGACAACAAGCGTTTTACTTCTAATAGGACGCTGAAGTTTATTATCAATCATACAGTATAAATTAACTTAGACTAGTAACTATTATATTTTTGACGTAAAACTTAAATGACAGTTAGTTGTCAGTATAAACGATGTCTTTAAGTACAGAACTGGTAGCGTGCACTGTTGTGTAAAATTTAAAAAAACCTAAAAAGGGAAAAATTTTTATATCGAAAATCAAATAAATACATTTGTATGTACAATGTATATACATTTACGGAACAAGAAATATGAATATAATAATGAAAAATATGTTCTCTACTTTGGTTACATTTTCTTCAGGAAATAAAACAAAATATAATAAATAGGAATAAAGAACATAATACATATAAGCATCAATACCTATACACCTATGAATGCTATGTAACTTATAAAATATTTAAATGTATGTATACTATATTTAAATATTTGTTTCGTTGAGATGGAACCAACCACGTGAAAATTTAACCAAAAATTTACATCATCACGTGGAAGCAGCATAAGATCGGAATTAAATTTGACAATGAATTATTGTTAGTTAAGTTTGATTATGTTCCTAAAAATTTGACACCACTTAAACAAATCTGCTATGTTTATAAAGTAATTATGAAGTGGCAAATTAAACGAGTGTATTTATAGGTGTAGAGAGACTTTTTTTAGGTTTTAGAGAAACACAATAATTTGATTTTTTTTAGTGTTTATTAAGGTTCTATTTTAAAATAATATATTTTTAATTCCAACACTATGAAAAAGTAAGGTTGACTTTTTGGACGTTGGAATACGAGGAACAATATTTCAACATATACAGTCGGAAATGCATTAGGGTACGTCGTATCACATAAAAAGTAGTTAAAACACAATACTGTAAAAACTAAACAAAATTACTATTAAATTTTAATGAGTATATGAAATTTAAAGGGGATTATCACGTGAACGAATATACGGTATATATCCTATTACCATTCGAAAGATGAGCTGTTGCTCGCAGAGGGTTAAGATTTTATAAACGGTTGAGACTGATATCCGGAAGTTCTTTAAAGCTGGCCTGTAACCTTCGAAAAAATTGTTTTCACATGCGGGCAATACTTTACGACTGCCAGCAATTAAATTTAAAAATTTTTTAAAAAATTATTTTTTATTTGGAGGAAAAGGAGTTTTAGTTTACTATTAGTATCCTTAAAATCGATGGATAATGTTTTTTTTTATAATGCAATTTTTATGGATATTGAAAGGTATATTTCTGTAACTAATACATTACTTGAAATTATATACTTACTATATTTTTGATAATTTACGGAAGATTTTTTTATATGTAATATGAACAACAGCGGTTTAAAGAGGTACCTTTCCATGTGTTATATTGTATATCCACACACTATAGCCTAATACGGACAACAAAATCTTTCGAATTATGTATTATTCGACGTTTTTTAGGGCACAGAATATACGTAATAATACATCAGATAATAAGATTTGGTTAAAAGTGTTTGTTGTGTTTGGCTTGGATGAATGTTTAGTAAAAGACCTAACAAATATTTCAGTTTTAGTATAGGAAAAAAAATATATGAAAGAGGGCTGGAACATACCCAACGGTGTAATATATATTAAAATTATATATTTTCCCATGGAGAAACTACAAGGGAACTATTGAATGAGAATTTCATTTAAAATTTTGGTGGACAGTTTCAGATTTCTTGTTCAATAGGAGTTTAAACTCGCAGTAAGTCGGGAGAGAACCACCTGAAAACAGGAACAGGATGCGGTTGCCCAGGAGACAGGACAGGACACAGGCGATGAGTTATTTACTTGTATCACTGTAGAAATAAAAATATCTAACTCTCACTAATCTCTCTCTTTACACAAAAGCAGGTTATTTCCATATTTTTAGTCGAATATTAATTTACAGCAAAAACACTGAAATAGTTTCCATATGTAATGATAAAACGTGATTCACAAAGTATTACATATCATCATTTAATATTATATAATTTAATTTTAAATAATTATTATCAGATTCTTTTCTCTTTTTGTGTGTGCTATAGATATATTACTTAATAAAACATTCCCTTTGTTTCCTTTTTCCTCGCTTTGTTTTCGTGTTTTTCCCCTCCCAAAGGCGTAGAGGGACGAAACAGTTTATATTTTTTCCATGAGTACTAAATCCCTATAATGCAATTTTTATCTATTAACACCATACACAACCATTAACCTAAGTCAGAAATGAAATTTAAATTATATTATTGTAATGAAAAGTTAATTAAAAACCTTTTAATCACATCTTTTTTACATTACTATACACGTGTTTTCGGTTTTTTAACGATCATCGTTGTACATTAACATATAGAATAAATAAATATATGAACAAATTTTATATACACATAGTCGACCTTTTAAAACATTTATGTTAAATTTAAATAACACAGTTGTAATTTTCTTATTTAGTTTCATGTGTAATTAATTATTTTATTTTTTTTTTTTTAATTAGATTTGTCTTGTTTTTCAGATTACTATTTTGAAATTTTATGAGGATCTTTGTTACAATTTTAGATAGATATGTTAAATTCTTGTTTATTGTGTTTACTTTCTCTCCTTTCCTTTCGGATATCTTAAAAATTTCAATGTTCTTTTCAATATTTGTGTAGTTTAATGGTCAAGTCTCCAATAAGCTGTTCAGCCTATAATATATATATATATATATATAATATATAATATATATATATATATATATATATATATATATAATATATATATATATATTATATATATAAATATATATATATAAAACTTTATATATATAATATTATCATATATAATATATAGTTGTAGTATATATATATATATATTATATATATAGATAACACTATACAGTAGGAGTTAATAAACATAAGGAAATTTAAATTATATTTCAAACACATATTTGTCTTTATAGTATATATAAACAATCACCATAAGAAGGAAAAATCACATAGGTAGAATAAGATGCAATCGACCAGTTACGCAGGACGAGGCCTATACATCGGATGAAGTTCCTTTGCTATAATTGAGAGATCTAAAGTTGTCCTTCATTATGTTATCTCCTCGTTATCCCCGAAAGCAAATATACATCCTAGTTTAAGAAAGTTATTATTTAACAGCACAAAAACACAGGTACAGTTCCTAAATGTAATGATATATTTAAGTAAATTCTATTTTATTCATTTCGCAAATGTTTTAACTTCATGGGTTTTCGTTTTTCTTAGAAATTATGTAATCAAAAGAAATATTTTGTAACCTTTGTGTAAATACAGAACGGGAACTCTTGTTTTTGGGCTTTTCTTTTAACTCATTTCTGTTACCCAACAGTGTACAGAAAGAATCAATAAGAACTTTAGTAATTTCCATCTGTGTCAATCTCAGTAAGGCTTTGTATTCGGTTCATATATAATTCTGCTAAATATTTTTAAACACTTAGCAAGGAGAAATATTTCCTGATTTTTTTTATAATTGACAAAGTTTCTCTGGCAATTTTTGCAGTTGATCCAATCTTTATCTTGAGATTGAAAGAAACAGTTTATGATAGATGTTTATTGTATACAGAATACTAACTGATGTGACGCTGTTACTTTTCTGTTTTACCTGAGCAATTTTGTTTTTATGTAGAAACTAATCACTCTACCATAACGAAATTTTCACATCCAATATGAACCTGCGTCATTGTTGCTGCTAATAAACCAGAACGGTCCACCTGATTAGACGCTAATCAGCTGTTCAAATAAAGGAGTTAGGCTAAAGGTCGAGCCATTACCAAGCCATTGATAATGTTTGTCGCTTGCGAGTATGTCAGTTAGTAATGATTTTCAGTTATAATAATTTTGTCTTTACAGAATTAAATTATCTAACGGTAAACTAAGCCTTGGACCTCGTAGTAAAGATTGTCAAGTCCCTGTCGGATTAAACGTAGGAATATTAATATGCTATCTGTAATAAATTAATACTAAATACTACGTACTTTTTAATA
>NW_025779752.1:0-103424 GCF_021130785.1 Homalodisca vitripennis
TGGTCTTACAACTTACACAAGTGGGGGGGGGGTTTAATACTGAATTGAGGAAGTATTCAAACAGAAGTGAAGTAGTTTATCACTTTAAAAGAACCATTCTAAATCAATGACAAAACAAACAGTTATTAGTGTTAAAAAATAATAATGGTAAACAATATTAATGGTCTTACAATTTAATCTTCAATTAAAATTTTACTCTTGCAAGAAAAGTGGAACTGTGTTGTGTAGAGAAAAGAGATATATTGTTTGCATTTTTAGTAAGATATGGCAGTTTATAAAAACAAATTAGTAGTTTAAAAGCTCAAAAATATTATTTTCTATTTTTATTGTGCTTGTCCTATTGTATTCCATCCTTTAGGGTGCTAGGTTAGCAAAGTTGTGTATAACTCTTCCATTGTATGTAAATTCCCAATACTCTTATCACAAAGTTTCATTTGTCTATTTTTTATATTGATTTTAAGTTTTTAAACGAATTGTCGTTATTTAAAAAACCAGACCGAATGACAATTTTATTCGTAACTATATGGACCTAGTAATAATATTGTGGATTTTAAATACTCATTATTATAGTATAAAATATTTTATTGTAATGTCTCATTAGAATTTGAATTTTGTTTGTTTACGTATCGAATAATAAAATCAAAATAATAGCAGTTATAAATATATTTAAATTAAATGTAGAAGTTGATTGTTAATTATTGATTTAAGTGAAACTTAAATTAATCAAATGTTTATGAAATTATAATTTAATTTCATATGTTTCTATATTTAAAAATATTTTGGAAATATATTATCTTTTAAGTACCTGTTTACATTTTAAGAAAATGTTCGTTTAAATATAAATATGTAGTTCTTATAATAAGATTATTTCAACTAAGTTTTTATTTTTGAACCATTGTTACTACCCATCAACTGTTAAAATAAGTGTTCAATATTCATATCACAAATGACATATAATTTATTAAATGTACAATAAATATAATATGATAGTTGGTATTTTCCTGTTGGCCAATATGTTAACAGTAAATGCTTGTGGATACTTAATGTTTGTTTGGTTCCTACGAGTCAGTTATACTCAAGCACAACTGCAATATTGAGCTTATCCTATGTTGTCTGATGATACGCTTCTTGTAAAAGCTTCTGCATCCTTAATGTGATGTAAATTAATTAGACTAATTCATTACTAAAAAGAACCAAACTGTTTAATATATTTGGGAAATAAATATTCCATCAGTTTTATTACACAGTGTTATTTATTGTCAACCCTTTATATTGTTCCTACAAACTTGGAAAATTAAATAATAACAGGTAAATAAAAATACTATTTCCACTGAACCCTCTCAATTTTTACTGAGTCTGCACAAAATGACATGATTGGAAACTCAAAACTATTTTTGTCTGTCAGATCATCTTTACACTAAAATATGGAATTTGGGTCATGATCTATTGATAGAGAAGCTGAAATTCAACTGATTGCAGAATTAAAGTATCTTCTACGGTTAAGATTGGTATAGAGATCTTAAGAGTATAAATCTAGAAGTCACAATTCAATATATAATTTATAAAAGCAAAAAAAGGAGGGTCCAAATTTAGAGTCTTGGGCATTCCTGAATTGGTAGTGGATTTTCAGAGTAAACTACATCTATTTAAAATGTTCTTACTAAAAGATCAAATGTTATCTATCAAATGAGATTAAGAGAAAGCCCAAAGCCTCAAATGAGGTGATGTGATACCTTGCCACACCTTCTGGAGTCAGGGTAGGTAAGATCAAATTAACCTCAGTGCTCAACCACCAACCAATCGTTAGTTACACCCGTCAACAAGTGTTTGGCAGTATGGAGATGTGGACAATATCAAACGACACGGCAAACTCTATAATAAGGAAAAAGTGTACACAAACTTTTCAAATATCTGTCTTAAAATACTTACGCCAAAAGTTGGATTAAAATCAAAGTCAAAGAATGTCTTACTTTACCAGGCAAAGTTAGGCTTCAGCCCTCTCTAACACTTAACCAAGGGTCCAACGGGTTGTTACCGATACAGGAATACAGGAAAGCTTTATTCATGATCATCAAGAACAGAATAGTTGTCAATCAATAATAAAAATAATAAGTTATGAAACATAACATTGAAAGGAAAGAACAAAAATTAACAACAAAAACATTACAAGTCAGGAGTAGAGAATGTCATAAAACTCATCGAGACTGTAGATAGAGTTCTTCACCAGCCACTTGTGTAGTCTTCTTTTTAGAGTTTTAGCGTTGCCGGTCTTGATGGCATCAGGAAGGGAGTTTAGAAGCTTGGTTCCAGCAAATGATGGTTTTTTGGTGAAGAGCGTTGTTCTATGAGCTGGTAGACGGTGAGCTTGAGCCTGTCTAGTGTAGTAGTTGTGCACCTCACTGTTTCTCGGGAAGTTTTGCTTGGAAGCATATATGATGACTTCGATGATGTAGATTGAAGTCACAGTGAGAATGTCGAGTTCAGTAAAAGATTCTCTGCAGCTGTCTCGGGAAGAGAGGTCGGCCATGATTCTTATGGCCCGCTTCTGCAAGATTAGTACCCTCTGGAGATTACCATTTGAAGAACTCCCCCAAAGGATGATTCAATACCGAAGATGGCTCTCAAAGAGAGAGTGGTAGGCTATTTTTAGAGCAGATGTTGTGCCCGTAGCTTTTATCCTTTTGAGAGCAAAGAGAGCAGAGCTGAGCTTTGAGCTAAGGTAATCAATGTGGCAACTCCATGTAAGATTTTGGTCTAATATCATACCTAAATGTTTAAGCTCATCCACTTTTTCTAGATCTGGTGGGCCTGATATGTGGTCTTTATGTCTGCCTAGTGCAAGGAGTTTTGTTTTGGATGGGTTGAAAACAAGGTCGTTATTTAGGCAATATTGTTGGGCCATGCTAACAGATATATACGTGTTGATTTCTAGTGACTCCGCTGTTGAACTGCTGGTGATAAGAGCTGTGTCATCTGCGTATGATACAGGATGACTAAAAGCCTCGAGTGTTTTTACCTAGATCACTAGTGAATAAAAATGAATAGGACGGGTCCCAACACAGATCCTTGCGGAACTCCTCTTCTAACATACTGTGGAAGTGAATGAAGAGCCTTCGTCAGGCCCTTAGCTGTGTGTTTCAGCTCAACTATTTGCTTGTCGCCCAGAGAGGTAGCTTTCGAACCATTTCAGGGGCTATACCGACCGCTGACACCCAAGGTTCTGATTTTGTATAAAATAAGCTTATGAGACAGTGAGTCAAATGCTTTACTCATATCGAGAAAAAACAGTTGTTACAGTATTTTCAGACTCAACATTATCAATTATACACTCAATGAGCTCAGCAAGGGCGGGGTGATAGTCGATTTGCCCGGGGATGAACCCATGTTGTCCTTTTGGCAGCAGATTGTTACGCTGAAGGTGCTCTAACAGTCTCGAGAGAACTATTTTTTTCCAAAACTTTTGATACAGTGGGCACAAGGGAGATTGGTCTATAGTTCTTGATGTCGTGCTTACTCCCTTGCTTATGCAGTGGATATACCTTTGACATTTTTAATTTTGAGGGAAAATAATCCCTGAGTCAGAGACTTGTTGATTACATCCGTTAAGGGTTGGCAGGTTACAGAGCTGCAATACTTCAGTATTTTTGAAGAAATGTCATCATAGCCTGAGGAGGAAGAGGATTTTAGAGAATTTATAGTGTTGAGAACCCAATTGCCATCCCCTCATCCTTGACGGTAAATTTTACCCTCTAACTCAAAATTATTTTATAAATGGGGTTCTCCACTGTCTCCTATTTTCGCCAATATTTTTATGGAGGAATTCGAAGCGAAAAGCTTTGGCTTCAGCTCAGTTCAAAACCGAAGATTTGGTGGAGGTATGTGGATGATACCTTTGTTATTTTTTCTCATGGAGACATTTGAATTAAATAATTTTTTGAATCACATTAATAGTATTTCTCCTTCCATCCGCCTCACAATGGAAGTGGAAGTCCAAAACAAGCTTCCCTTTTTGGATGTGTGTGTAATTAAGAGATAGGGATGTCCTTAAGACAACTGTTTTTCGAAAGATAACACACACAGGAAAAATATTTTAAATTATCAATCAAACCCATCAAAAATCTGTCAAAGAAGGAGTAGCCTACTCGTTGTTTGATAGAAGCAAAGAGCTTGTGCTCAGATTAAAGATGGACTAAAAGAAGAATTTAAGAAAATTGAATCGGATCTCAGAAGCAATGGATACCCTCAATTAGTAATTAATAAGTGCAAACGAACCAGGAAGAAATCATTCCTGAGTCAGAAAAAAACAGAATTGTGATAAATTTGCGTTTATGTCAATCCCTTATGTGCCGGGAAATGGGATTATCGGAGAAAATTAGAAGAGTAGGTAGAAAGTACAACATTAGAACCGCGTTTAAAAACACACAACACTCTTAGACAAAGTCTCGTAAAAACAAAACCAAAAAATGGCACACAGGATTCCAAAAACTGTGTTTACAGTATAAAATGTAGCTGCAATAGGGAATACATAGGCGAGACAAAAAGACCACTAAACGTAAGGATAAAAGAACACAAAGACAAACACGAGAAAGGGTTTCACAGAAAAAGTCAAAAATTGCACACCATTGTTGGTCCGAAGACCATCATATGAATTGGGATGAAGCCCACATAATACATCGGGAACCACATTTCTTCAAAAGGAAATTAATTGAGGCAACATACATTAAATTGGCAGACCAACCAATCAGTCAACCATCAGTCGAGAATTAGGCCGCTTTGGTTGCCAATTCTACAAAAATGAACTAAAGAGAAAACCAAAACGTATCAAACGGATCGGGATATTTGTAATAAACCAATGCGGAGTCACAATATGGTTTTAAGAAGTTCATCTCGCGATGAACCAATAATAACGAAAGGGCCCATTCCTGTTCCCCTTCCCTTGTATTTCCGCCCATCTTGTTTTAGCCAGCCGTCACGATTGCCATTGACTAGTCTCTCTGGTCAGTCGTAGGTGGTTAGTAGACGAGTGAAGACGTATTGTGGACCTGTATTCCGTATAGTTTAGTTTTAATGATTAGTGTTTTGTATAGTTTTGTATTAAGTGCATGTCTTTTAGTGTTAGTGAAGTTGACAACAACATGTAGGTTGTGATTCCTGACTTAGGCGTGTCACAACGCTTTAGTAAGATTTTTTTATTTTAACCTAGTTTGTAATTATGTATTAGGTTAGTTCTTTACCTGAAGAAGAGATCAGATAGCAGATCTCGAAACGTAGTGTTACTGTTTTCTTGTTTCACTGAACGATGGCAAATGTCCGGAAAAAATCCTGTTTTCCTTCACTAATGTCTTAATGCTGCAGTCAGAGTTCCAATGAAGTTTGAGTAGGCATCCTCTGCACTTGGAGAGTTGTATACCCGATCCCATGATTGAATTTCAAGAAGCCCCTTTAAAATTTGAGATGTTATCTGGACTGAGACGTCTTCCATTTGATGAAGATTGTTTTACTTGATGTGGAGGGGAAAATCCATGAAGTAAAGTTGTCCGGTGTGGTCTGAGAGCCCGTTTTCAATGATTTCGAAATTGAAGCTATGTGGTGCCAAGTTGGTGCAGAAAACATCAATTGATGTAGCACTTGTAGGGGTTATCCTGGTAGCAGGTAGGAGGCATCGAGTCAGGTTATACTCAGATAGGAGGTTGTTTAATTTATTGTTTCCTCTTTCCATCAGTGTGCTGAGCCAGTCAATATTGAGATCACCAACAATGCCAAATTGCAGAATTGTTTATGGGGAGTTCTTCTAGTGACGAGTTTAGTAATTCAAGAGCATGATCCAGTGGGCTTCTTGGTGGTCGGTATACACCCAGAATGTAAAACATGATTTTTTTTGTTTATATTGATTTTAACCAGCGGGTCATCTCACAAACAAGTTCAATGCTTTTGCTATCAAGATTTACACTTTCCACCTCATTGTCCAGATTAACTCTCTTGAATATTGCAACACCACCTTTTTTGGTGCAATTCCCTACTATATTCTGCAATAAGTACATAGCTAATTAATCGGACATTTTTCAATAAATCAGCACTGAGGCCATGCTCAGTAAATACAAGTATGTCAGGTTTTGAAAAGTGTAGGAAGTGGTTTAGTGTGTCAATTTTATTTCGAACTCTGTCAATGTTTTGATGGTAGATTACAAATTTGCTACCTTTTTTTTAGATTTTCCTTCGGTTTTTTTTCTTCCAATCTTATCATCTTCTTTTCCTATATAATGATTTTCGAAAGTAGTCAAGTGTAGACCTCCTGGCCTTATGTCTTCTGTTTGTTCACTGTGGCATTCCCTAAAAAAGGGGTGCTGGGGGGTTAAAATGGGCAGAGGTAATTTTTTATTTGTAGTAATTAACAGTACAGAGCTGAGCTATGTGGTCTGATAGGCCAGTGACAATTAAGTCAGTGTCAATTTTTACGCTCGCCAAGGTTCGAACAAACAAAGTCAATTGATGATTTGGTGTGTGGAGAGTGACTCTAGTTGGTGGAAAGATCTATCCTATTGATGTTATGACTGGCCAACATGTCTTTTAACTTTCTGTTTTTGTAGTCATTGATTTAGCCCATCAACGTTGATATCACCCATGATAATTGTGGGGCACTTTCCAGGTAGGGATGAGGTCTAATGTGGCTAGACAGGATTTCAAGGGCATTGTCAAGATTTCCACTTGGTGGTCTGTAGACACCAATTATGTAGATTGTTGTTTTGCCAATTTTCATGTTTACTACATGAGTTTCACACGTAAGTTCACTCGCCAAGGTCAGTTGTAAAATTGTATATTTCGTTTCTCAGCCCTTCACTAGCAAAAATTGCTACTCCTCCTTTTCTGCAATTTTGACGACAGAAATCTCCTATTAAGTTGAAGCCTGGAAGTCTAGTACTTGATAGCTGTGGACATCTTTCAGCCCATGCTCAGTTTAAGATAACCAAGTCAGGTAAATGGAGCTCTAGGACATGTGTTTAGTCTGTTTATTTTCCCTCCTAGGCAGTCAATGTTTTGATGAAAAATCTTCAGTCGGTGTCCTTGATTAGTGGAGCTGTGTTTTTGCTATGGTTTTTGTTTTCATTAGGTGCTCTGTCTGTATTTTGGTGGAAAGTTGTAGAAGGGGGTTTATTTTGTTTGCCGGGTTTTGTTCCCTTCCTGTCCATTGTTTTGCAACAGCAATTTAGGTTTTGGGCCTTTCGCTTCTCTCTCAACCCTAAAAAATAGTTTGTCTCCACCTGTCATGGCGTTAGTATTCAGTTTTTTTGTTGAGGTGGTTTGACTGTCTCCACCTGTCATGAAATTGGAATTCAGTTTTTTTGTTGAGGTGGTTTGAACTGTCTCCACCTGTCATGAAATTAGAATTCAGTTTTTTTGTTGAGGTGGTTTGACTGTCTCCACCTGTCATGAAATTGGAATTCAGTTTTTTTGTTGAGGTGGTTTGACTCTCCACCTGTCATGAAATTGGAATTCAGTTTTTTTGTTGAGGTGGTTTGACTGTCTCCACCTGTCATGAAATTAGAATTCAGTTTTTTTGTTGAGGTGGTTTGGCTGGCTCCACCTATGTCACTTTTATTTGGTAGTTTCGTAGCATCTTTCCTTTCCATGCTTCTGTGAGGTAGGAATGGATACTTTCCTATAGAATTTGTTTTCTTTACAGGTTGTTTCCATTTCTTTGTGATGTTTTGGCAAGATCTACTTCAGAACACTGCTGACCATAACGTATCCATTTAGTCAGGTATATCCTCTTGAGTTGGAGCAATGTACGTGAAAGACTGAGTGTGTGACGAGAATATGGCGACAAGACAGTGTGGTACTGAGTTGTAGATGTCTTCGTTGTTGGATGATGTCCTCACTACTACGATGTGAGGAGCCTGCTTCCCTTGATATTCGTGAATGGTAGAGACGTTATGGCCTAATTTCAAAAGTTGTGCTTTTTCAGTTTGTTTAAAAACCAGCATTTTGGTGTCTTTTACCATGACTGGTATACTATTGATGTTGTCAAAAACATGTTTTACAAGCTCTCTTTTTACATTTGCTGCTTGTTGTCATACCTTCTGTAATAAATATTTTTGGAAAGAATGCAGGCAACTGTCAATCGTACATTCTGTAGGAGTGACTTAAATACTGTGAGATTCTCAGTGATTTTTTGTAATGTCATGGAACTGGGTTGAGTGGCCTGTGACCCGATTAATATAGGGGATTTGGTTCATGTCGCCCACCATCATGGACCCTCTTTGGCTTGTGAAAGTTCGACTGCGTATAAGATTTCGCCAGCATGCACCATGAGTGCTTCATCTACTATCAAGCGGTTATAAGTTCCTCCATTTTTCAAGTGGTTTGTCGAGTTTATTAAAAATGGGGTGCACAGTTCTACAGTAGTTCTTCACATCATCTTTGAAAGTTCAGGATGGCTTGTCTTTAGCCGGTTTGAGAATTCAGTAGCTCCTTCTTTTGTGGGATATAAGACCAAGTCTCCCTATTTTGAAGTTCTTCAAGATGAAGGATGTTTTCCCACATCCTGGCACACCTTGCACTAAGTTAAACCTAGCCTTGGGAAGAGTATGTGTTATCGATCTTGGTATTTTTTTTGTACTATTGTTATAATTTAAGGTCATTCATTAGTAGTGTGTCATCAAGATACCAATATTAGGTCATTAATTACACTCAGCGTTAGAGGCAGCGGAAAATTTTGATTGTTCACCCTTTGTTAGATCTACAAAATGTGCTCCGTCAAAGCCGCACTGGTAATTCTTGTTAGGGTCCCCCAATAAGAAAGTTGCCACTCTTCAAATCAATGAGAGCAAAGTTGTCTCTGTATTTTAATAATGTGTTTTCTTATATCTTGCGTAATTTTTTCTCTTTTGCTTTAGGTTGTATTCCTGGTACATTTTTGAAAATCTTTTCAGGAGTAATTCTTCTTTTATCCTCCATAGGTCCCTTTGTTCCACCATAGCAGTTCTGACAAAGTTAGATTTAGAGTCAATTTGGGCCAGAGGAGTGTTGTTTGTAGTCGGCGCATGTGGGATCTTAGTTCTCCAAGTGTTGTAAATTCCTGAGTTGTTGCTGCTGCATGTCATTTGAGAAATTTTTCGTTGATTTAGCTGCTGTTTGTCCAGGATTTTATTCAACTGATTTTTTCAATTTTTTGGTCACTTGAGTAAAGTCTCATACGATGCAAGTAGGCATTTGCTTGAGAATTGCAACAACACTTGTAGAAGGTCTCTTTCATTTAAGAAATGTTGTTTTAGAAATCCAACAGTTCTTTCTAGGTCAATAGAAAACAGTACAGGGAATTTAAAACAGTCATTTGCTAGTTCCATAAATTTATAAAGATGTCGCTTCCAGTTTCCTGTTTTCATGGATTGACAAATGATTAAGTATGGTTTACCAGAGGTCGAGGTAGTGGCAAAAATTGTTGTACGAGAGTTGATTTAGCTCAAGTCCTTCTTTGCAGTGCTTTTAAGGACTCTGGGGTAAGTGAAATTGAGCATTCTCCTGTATCTTTGTCATAAAAACACAGACCACAGCTGTCTCTCCAATTGTCATCCATGTCAAGTTGTGTTGTCACAAGTGGTGTTTTCTTCCGGATGAAAGGAAAATATTTTTAGATTTTTCCAGAGAATTTTTATCAAGTGAGTTGTAGTGATGACAATTTACCGGTATTTGAATTAAACAGCCAACACTGCGTATTACTCTTTTCATCACAGGTCTAGTCTCTGCTGTAACATTTTTCATCTTCATCACTGAGATAGGCCAGGAGAGTCTATATTTATACCCTCGATGAGTATTGACTGTTGATTATTCCTTAGACTAGGAAGCCTCTCTGTTTGTTCATTTTCCCTGACTATCTTTTCTGCAGATCCTGCAATTACATTGCAAATCTGTGTAGTTTCATTGCTAGATGAAGTTATTTGTCTTGTATGCTGTTCTTTTGATTGGGAAGTAGTCAAAGTAGTTATAGTATATTCACTGTTTGGCTGTGGTGTGGTCTTCTTTCTAGAGCATAGCTTATTTTAAGCAGGTTATTATGTTCGCAAAGGTTTTATTACCTTTGGTGGTAAGTTTTCCATGGACAGTTAGGCATTTAGTTGTCAGTCTTTTTTGTGTATTACAGAAAACCACTTGTTTTTCTTTACACAACCACTTGATATTTGAGTTTGCGTTATTTAGAAGTTTAGGAGGAATTTTCCCATCTTTCATGATGCTATTTACTATTATGGTGGAGTTGGGAAATTTGTTTTTTGTCACATTTATAAGAGTATAAAGATAGCCCATGGCATCATCCGGTGATTTTGACAAGTGCAGTATGTCTGCACCCTCCTGAAGTACCACAAATTTTGGATTCCAAGTGTCTGGTAAGCTTATAATTTTTGGGAAATCATTTATAGTTTTAATTTCAAGGACTTTAGTTTCAACATTTAAAATTTTTAGTTTCCCAATAGGCATGTCAGTGATTACCAAGCAGTCCAACTTCTCAGTGATATTTACAGGGCATGGTACTGTCTTGTTGTCTCTATATTCTTCAGTCTTACATAGTAACGTGTCATACTCAATTTCAAATTCGTATAAAGTCTGCCTTAGTAACTGAATGGTATTCTCTGATTTTGTAAGTTCCTTTTTTAAAGACTCAACTTGGCTTGAAAGGCATTCCAGCTCCTGCAGCAATTCATCGTTGGAAGGTGGATAAGGTATAATAGTTTCCATTAGACAGTTATTACTTTTAACCAAAGTTTTAATTTGCTGTTTTAAACTATCAATTTCTTTCAAGTAGAAAGCGCTTTTTCAACTCAGCATCTTTTTTACTATTTGTTATTATGGTATCCAGAGATTTTATTTTTTTCATTCAGTTCATTTTCTGAGGAGTTGTGTATGCTAGTACAGCTTTTATGAGAGAGTGGCTTAGTTGTATTGTCACTCATAGTTTTCTTGGTGATAGGAGTATCAGGGCTTAGTGTCTGGTTTCGATTATGCTTATTTTTGGAGACTATCTGATGATGGTGCTATGAATTTTGTTTCCAGAGATATTTGTGTGTTTTATTTTCTGAGGCTAAAAGTGACCTATCAACACGTGCATTCGTTTTTAAGTGTATATTATCCTTTGTAACAGATAAATATTGGTTAAATTTAAACTCAAATGCTTTTCACCGACAACTATAAGCAGAAATTGAAAGTAAATGTATAGAAAGATGTTTGTCATTCAAATTGAAACATATCGATTTGGATTGGAGCCTAAAGAGCTGTGTTGGTTTCCCTTCATTTCCGGTTTGTGGACCTGTTTGTGTAAACCAGTACGTTTTTAGAAAGATCTCGGTCTGATTCCTTCTTCTGAATACCGAGACCGTAAGGGCAGCACGTGTTGAAATTCTTTCTGTTACTCTACACGTGATATTTAAATTTAATTCATGAAATGTTGAGCAGTGATAATTTGACTGTGTTTGAATGTATCTGGTGAGATGGAATAACTAGTTAAATATCAAATTTTAAATTAGACTCCCGAATTTAAGTTTGCTGTGCACGTACTGAGTGTGTATATAGAGAATGTCACAAGATGTTTGAAGTAGTGTATTCAACTAATAAATTGATGATTTGAATGCTGATTTAAAGCCACTGTAAATTATTTATTTTCCCAGCGAGTGAAATCAGTTCTATGAAACTCAATTATATCAGAATGGTGTAAATCTACTTTTATATAAAACAGAGTGTTTGCAGTCAGTTGAAAACTACAGGTGAGTCTTACACACCTGATATTAAAGTGTATTCACAACACAAATAGTGAACATTATCATGTGTCACAAATGTGGTGACAATTATTCAAATTTGACCAACACAGCTAATCTTCATAAATGACAATTAACTTCTGGTCTTTTTCATCAAGATACAACAATATGGAACCATAAACATTAACACAGAACCACACTGATCTGTGATACATTAACACAACGAGGGCCTATTAACAAAGAATTATAAAACGGATTATCTTCACCTTCCCTCGTAGACACAATAACTGCTGAATCAAAAGTCTGCTGCAATAAGACAAAAATGCTAAAAGCAAGTTTCTTGTACCTCATTACAAGGTAGGAGTTCACCATACCATGTCACGTAACAGACTTCAGACTTAGCTGAGGTTTTATGAAACATTACAAGGCAGGAGTTCACCATACCATGTCACGTAACAGACTTCAGACTTAGCTGAGGTTTTATGAAACATTACAAGGTAGGAGTTCACCATACCATGTCACGTAACAGACTTCAGACTTAGCTGAGGTTTCATGAAACATTACAAGGTAGGAGTTCACCATACCATGTCACGTAACAGACTTCAGACTTAGCTGAGGTTTCATGAAACATTACAAGGTAGGAGTTCACCATACCATGTCACGTAACAGACTTCAGACTTAGCTGAGGTTTCATGAAACATTACAAGGTAGGAGTTCACCATACCATGTCACGTAACAGACTTCAGACTTAGCTGAGGTTTCATGAAACATTACAAGGTAGGAGTTCACCATACCATGTCACGTAAACAGACTTCAGACTTAGCTGAGGTTTCATGAAACATTACAAGGTAGGAGTTCACCATACCATGTCACGTAACAGACTTCAGACTTAGCTGAGGTTTTATGAAAACATTACAAGGTAGGAGTTCACCATACCATGTCACGTAACAGACTTCAGACTTAGCTGAGGTTTTATGAAACATTTCATTCTTGAGATGTCCTATCGAAAATCATACAGTAAAAAGTACGATATATTTTGTAATCTATTTGAATCAGAGAACAGACATTGTGTCAGCCTACTGAGTGATAGCCACATTCCATGGTTGGTCGCACCATAACACTCATTCTTGTCTATGTAGAAATGAAGTTTCGTGCAAAGCTAAACATAAAATCTTTCTCGATACATTTTACCATATGATACATTCACAGTTTTGTTACCCGAGTTATGTTTCATAGCAATGTTAAAATAATAAAAGTTCCGGTGATGGAGGTAGGAAGGGTACGACCTTACACATAGACTTTCTCTATTATTTTGAATAAATAAGTCTACATGCAGTCACCAAAAGTTGTTGGGCTAGGTAGGCTACGTGTGTTAATGTGTCACATGTTAAAATATCATATGATTGTGCTCAATTGGTTTACAAATCAAATGTAATTATTCTGGTATATCCTTGTTGTCATCATTGTTTCCTATACGTCCAATTTAAAAACATACTTGCTACAATTAGCTAAATCCCATGAAACATTTCACCAAATTCAATTGCCTATATAGAAATGAACCTTCAAGTCTGTAGGTTAGTTCATCTCAATATTTTGTGCGGACAGGCAGATACACAGAAATAAAATTTTTTCTGGCACCTCAAGTGGACTTTTCTAATGCTCTGGCAATAATTAATCTTGTTATAGGTTCTTGTTCTATAAATAAAGTTATTAAAAAATATTGTATGCTTCAATTGCATAATTTTAATTTTTTTAGGACTATTTGATCAAGGAACTATTCAGTAAAAATATAAAAGTTACAAATAAAACATCAGTATATATTATATCTATAAAGTATGTACAATATGTAAAATATTGATTTATTAATAATGTTTTGTATATCTTCTTTCAGTTTCAAAGTTCTGTTTGGCAAGATGTGGATTAAATTGAGAACTATATTTCTGCTGGACCCATTGGTACGACTGGTTTTTCTTCTGGTAAAGTCTCCCCTCTTAATTTTGCCAAGACCTGTTTGGCACGAAGCTTTTCTGCTCTCTCTCTCTGAAGTCTTTTTGCTCTCAGCTCATCCAAATCAGCTTTAACTTCAGGTGTATCGCTTGTGCTGCTCTCACTTGTTGATCCTTTTTGTTTCTTTTTCTGAAATGACTTTTCTTTCAAACGAGAATGCTTGTGCTTCTTTGATTTTCTTCTTTTGTGTTTGTCTCTTTTACCGCTTTCACTGTCGCTGCTTTCTTCCCGTTTTCTTTTATACTTCTTTTTGAATTCATTTGTTTCACTTGTACTTTGTGCTGACAAAGGTTTTTTCATTTCACTACTTTTGTTGATTGAGCTCATACCTAAATACCTTCTTATGCTGTTCAGAGGATCAACTAATTGTTTAGATTTTACATTAACTTCTTTTTCCTTAACTTCTTCCTTCCTTCCCTCATCAGGAAGAAGCCTACTAGGCATTTTGTTATACCACGAGATCTTTCCTCCGGTCGCCTCGACCGTGTCTTGTCCCAAGTACGTAAGATAGCCAATTTGTTTTTCATATTTTTCTTTCTCCTCTTTCTTCTCACGTTCATAATCCTTGTTGGTGCCTGTGAAAGCCACTAGACCTTCCTCCAGTTCCTTGAAGAAGTTGACATGTTCAGCCTTGCTACAGGTTGAAGTGATCGTCTCATCTTCTCTGTTGTCTTGTCTTCCGTCATAAACTGATCTTGCTTTGATCCTTAGTGCCTCAGTTCGAGCTTCTTGCTCCTGAAATAAAATGGTACATCATTAATCTTTATCAATACAAATAATTTGAAAAATAACTACATCCAAGTTTCTAGTTCATACCACTTGAAAAATTGTTTATACAATTAAATTCTCGAGCTCGTTGTATATGGCCATCTTCAGTTAATAGATAATAACTGAAACTACTGATAATAGAATCTGTCTGTACATATGTGAATGCCAATTTGAAAAATTGCTTGCTGAATTCAATTTACAAGTTGAAGTATAATTTTATGAAAACAGTCATGATTTAGTCTCTAACTATGTTTAGATTGGTTTTGGAGGACAGTTTGAGACAAAAATGTATTGATTCATATCCGTCTTCTGGTATTATTTAACATCTATACAATTCTTTTGAATGATATAAAGGCTCTGCATATAAAGGAAGTGGTTATTTAAAGGACAAATGACAGCTTTTGAAATTGAATTTCAAATATCAAAAATCAACCAATTCAGCTTATACTGCCCAAGTGGTTATAACACATGTTAAAGGTATAGGACTTTCTGTTGTCATTGGCTCTTACAAAATAGATTTAATATTTGCCTAGTAATATAGTACTATTAATAATCACCTCAAATACTTATGGCGAGCCTAAGTATGAAATACAATACATTAGAAGTATCTTTAACTCATGTTGTATATCTAATATAACAAAACACCATAAATTAACCTAAACAATATTGAAAGTTTAAAGATTTTTTTGTTTGTTTTCCAATTTAACTTTGATGGTGGACAATTTGCGCAGGTAAAACCAATATTTTTAGATATTAGTTTTAATTAATATTCAAACAAAAAAACATAAGCTGGCTGAAATATGTTATAAGAAAGGAAAATGTTAGCTTACTCTTACTACAGCTTAACTTATTTTAAAATTAATCTTTTTTCATTATTTTTGTAAAACACTTTAGTTATTTTTTATTACTTTTTCTAATTGATATAGTCACTATGATTAATTCACAGATCCATTTGTGGATTATTGAAAGTTGAATATATGATAACACTAGAATTATGTCTAATGCCTACCTTAACTCTTATGAAACCTAAACCAAAATATCTGTCTTGGTGCAGATGGAAGGAATATAGATTTTACAATATCTTCAATTATCAAACAAAAGAAGCATTATTAGTTATTGTAGTTAATTTTACAACACTGATGGTATGACGAATCTTAAATGACTAGCATGTTAATATACTTGTAAGACAAAAATTAAGAAACTCCATTATTTTGAAACCTTATAAAATATAAATAGTAATAAGCATATAAACAAGTTTATAAAACCATGAATTTGGTTAGGTTGAAATTATTTAAAAATTGTTTGTAAACAAGCTCACTTGTATTGGTTCTATTTTATTGTATACATACGTATACACTTGTATGTCTGGAATGTTATTGTATACTCCTCAAAATCTGCAAGGCTGCTAACTTGAAATCTTGAGAGATATCAGAAATATCAAAGAACATTGCTGTAAACAAACTTCACTTTGTAAATTTTACTTTATGATAACTAATAATTCAGATACAAATACTAATTATTGAAGCAGCCATCATTTCAACACCTCGAGATATCAAAAAATGTTCAAGATTTAAATTAGTTTACAATTGTGTAATATCTTTTTAATATATTATTTTTATGTCATTATGTTGGTAAATAGCTAATATAACAATTGTACATAAATACAAACAGCTGTCATGTTGAAGGTGTTTACTAGTTGAAACTAGCTAATAATGCTACATTGAATACTATATCCATACCAAGTTTTGTCAGAATCTAATTAAAATACAGCAATTACAATGTTTAATTATATTTCTGCTATTTTAATGATACTTCTCAAAACTGTGCATGTATGCTATCTTAAAACCTTATAATATATCAAAAGAGGATATAAGAACAAATATTGTTTTAAATAAGATGAGAAACAACATTTGTATAAAATCTACTTAAAATTACCCTTGGGAAAACCAAAAATTGTGAATATGTCTGAAATGTACTTGTGAAATGAGATAAACATGTAATAAAAAGATAAATCAACGTTAAGATAAAATAACATACAAGACAATATAAGAAAAAGAGTTCTCAAGTTGACTAACACTTCTGGTTTCAAAACCATGAACCAGAATTTATTTTATTCTTTCGGTGGGAGACTTAGTTAAAAAAGTAATCTACACAAGAATACAAAAAGAAAAAAATGTAAAAACCCCTTTAATCTAGGGCTTCTGGACTTACAGCAAGATTGGCTCTTTGCTCTCGTTCCTTCTCTTCTTCTGCGGCTTTAGCTTCATCCCTCCTAACACGAGCAATGTTTTCTTTTGTTCTGACATGCCACCTGGAACAGACAACACAAGGGATTACTGATGAACCGGTGCTCAAGCACTTGTTTCATGCTTATCTAGATTCTCATTGTGCAGTCCCGTGATTGTATCGTGGCTCCGAATATATCATCCCACTGCGACCAATATAGGAAGAATGCACCAGAAATTTATCTACTACAAAAGTTACTGAAGGGCAGTTAATTCGCGATCTGTACAATAAGTAGACACCAGTACAGAACAACATCTTCTACTGTTACCCCAGGAATACTAGCACAATTTAATGTAATCAATAACTGACTCTCAAATATTTTGTGTTGGTCTGTGAAATAATGGAAAAATAACTGGATTTACAGATGATTCTGCTCTTTCATATGGAGCAGCCACTACACTTTAACTGAGAAATGAAATACAGCAAGACCTAAATTATCTTAGCCTATGGTTTGCAAGAAATAAATTAGAACTAAATGCACAGAAATAAATGTTCAATTTGTAATATATTACAATTGTAAAAAAATACAATAATATATGGCATAATACAAGTAGTAGACAGAGACATAGGTTTTACATAGTTTATTTCACTTGAGATTTTGGTACTTTTGTATTATACTGACCACATCTTTATTGGGGGAAAAGAAAATTTTATATATGTACACACAAATGGTAATTCTCTACAATTACTGTATCAACTCCAATTTCTGAGCCTGTATTAGGTGACCTGAGCTTGAATTTACGTACTACCTTGAGGAATGTTTTTTTTCTGTCAGATTGCCTGCTCGCCGCCCTGATGGTCTTGGGCATTTCTGATCAGTACTTTTCAGAGCTCAGATCACTTGCAGTTAACAACATGGGAAAAGCAATGACATGGAAGTACACTATTATAACAGCGATGCACTGTCAAGGCAACACTAGTAATGGACCACTCGATGACCTTGAACAAGCACTGGCCCGAGGGAAGGGTTGTGCGATAAGATATATATATCAACTAAAATGTCGGCTGTAGTACACGAGGGTCGTCCATAAAGTAACCGCCGTTTGGGAGTGGTCCGATAAGTAGTGGGGGTAGTGCCGCCATTCTCACATCGGTGTGCGCAGCCGTTTCAGTACGCTTCTAGCTGTGCAAGGGAGAGCATCGTGCGATCGCGCGTTCTTTTGTTACAACTTAAAAACATGAGCGCCATGATAGAAAATCCCGCCAAGTGTGAAGTGCGTGGTGTAATAAGATTTCTGTGGTCGAAAAGTTACACAGCAGCTGAAATTCATCGTGAATTGAGTGCGGTGTATGGCCCAAACATTATGAGCGAAGGTGTAGTCCGTCAATGAGTTCTTTTTTTTTTAAATGGAAGAACGAACGTTCTCGATGAAGACCGGAGTGGTAGGCCATCTCTCGTCAGTGATGTCTTGGTGAACAAAGTGGATGAGAACCGTCACTTCACAATCTCTGAACTTTCAGATCATTTTCCTGAAATTTATTGTGCATGAGATAGTGACAGAAAAACTAGGCTATCACAAGTTTTGTGCTTGTTGGATTCCAAAAGTGCTCACACGATGATCAAAAAATGAAAAGAATGCTGCCATAGACTTTATTACTCAGTATGACATTGAAGGAGAAACATTTTTGAACAGGATCGTTACAGGAGATGAGACTTGGGTAGCCTATGTGAATGCCGAAACAAAACAACAGTCAATGCAATAGGGTCATACCGCTTCGCCAAGCAAGCCAAAGAAAGCTCGCCAATCTTTTTCAGCAAGAAAATTGATGGCCAAAGTTTTTTGGGATGCTAAGGGCATCTTGCTTGTTGAATTTATGGAGCGTGGTACAACCATTACAGCTGCAGCTTACTGTGAAACCTTAAAACGGCTACGACGAGTGATTCAAAACAAGCGTTGTGGTCTTCTGACATCTGGTGTTGTGTTTGTCCATGACAACGCCCGCCCTCATACAGCTCAAAGAACAATAGAAACTTTTGGAAAAGTTCAAATGGGACGTTTTTGACCACCCCCCCCCCCCCCCTACAGCCCGGACTTGGCTCCCAGTGATCTTTTCCCGTACATGAAGCGGTGGCTTGCATCTCAGAGGTTTGCGAGTGATGAAAAGCTTCAAAACGCTGTGACAGGTTGGCTACGTTCTCAGGCGGCAGATTTTTTTAAAGACGGAATTTCAAAAACTGTTAAAAGATATGATAAATGCTTGAATTTGCACGGTGAATATGTAGAAAAGAAGAGAAAAGCTGTAGTTTTTAACATTTATATAATAAACTTTTTGTATCTCAACTGGTTTATTTTTTTATTTCAAAACGGAGGTTACTTTGTGGGACGACCCTCGTAATAAGCAGCTACCACGACAATCGTATCATAATTATCAATATGATACTATCGAATATAAAATTTGACCTATAGAAATCCTTAATTAATCATTGCCAGCTTTCACTATTTTGACAACTGACGTAATTGCCAGCTCTTGTTATTTAGTTTATGTAGTGAGTAGGCTAGTGACAATGACAAGAACAATGGTGATGAATATACACATATTGGCCCAAAATGTGTTTTTAAACATTGGCAATGTTTTAAATGGTTTCCAGACAAAGAGCCAGCTACATTAGAAATAAACACTAATGTAAACGTATCCTAAAGGGAGAGAAGCAGTGATACATTCTGTTTAGAAATTTTCCCAGAAAATAAATGAAATGCTGATTCAGTTATCCCATCAACTGTGAAACATGTAAAACCAGGAACAACGATCGTTACGGATTAACGGAAAGCCTATTTTGGCCTAAAAACAAAAGGTTATGACCATTTTAAACGGTTAACCACAGTACAAACTTTGTCGATCCACTAACTTCTTCAAACACCCTTGGAAACAGTAGAATTTAATAGTAGAGCTACAAAGAAATCCTTAAAAACTGGTCTCAGGAGTGACTGCATTGCCAATTATCTTGTAGAATATCCTTAAAAACTGGTCTCGGGAGTGACTGCATTGCCAATTATCTTGTAGAATATCCTTAAAAACTGGTCTCAGGAGTGACTGCATTGCCAATTATCTTGTAGAATATCCTTAAAACTGGTCTCAGGAGTGACTGCATTGCCAATTATCTTGTAGAATATCCTTAAAAACTGGTCTCAGGAGTGACTGCATTGCCAATTATCTTGTAGAATATCCTTAAAACTGGTCTCAGGAGTGACTGCATTGCCAATTATCTTGTAGAATATCCTTAAAAACTGGTCTCAGGAGTAACTGCATTGCCAATTTGCAGAATATATGTATCAATGAGAAATAATGATTATTGGTGGTGATCCATTTAAGAATTTTTTAAATGCTTATCACACATATTTACCCTATGAAATAATTGTAAGTACTACGTTCCTCCAAAATCGTTTGAATAATATTCTGTCATTTGAAAAAATGCATTTCTTATACATATGATAGTATAGCTTCTCTGATAATAAAATTTTAAAAAACCTAAAACTTAATTCACTTCGAAATTATAATTCAAAGTATAATCTTGTTTGTTATTGACTAATGGCATTAAGAACAATAATGATGTACACGTTTTCTTTGTTTCACAAGGAGTCAGACACTTTTATCATTGAAATTAGTTAATGGTAAGTAAATGTTATTGTACTGTCTTAAACATTCTATAAATATTGATAGCAAAGGTAATTTTTTTTATTTATCATTAATATATTAATTTATGAGATAAAAAACCAGCAGAACTATATTGTTCTTTGTAATATCTATCACATTATTTGGTCCAATATCTTGTTTTCTATATTTGGTAGTGTTAGATGGCCATGAATATCGATGATTCAATAATCATGATTCCATTGTGTTGGTGGCCGCTTATTGTACTGCAGTCAAGATTTCTCTACACTACTCTAATAAGCAGTTGAACGAAAATTTCACAAGGCATTTACTGTCTGGTTGTTGTCAGTATGATACCAAAAAAGCAAATATTGGCCCAAAATGTTTTCTAAACACACCAATGTGTTAAATGGCTACAAGAAAAGAGCTAGCTCCTTAAATCCAAAGATTATTTTACTTAATCTGAAAAAAATACATTTCTTTTACATATAAAAGTTTAGCATCTCTATATTAACATTTTTAAAACCTAAAACGTAATTCAGCTCCACATCGTTCAAAATTTATTAAAAGTAAAAACATGATTGAAAATAAATTCAAAATTAAAATCATGTGTTTCGTTATTGACTAATGGCGGCAAAAACAGTGAAGTATGTGTCTTCTTTATTTCACAACAGTCATGTTTATCCTTGAAAATACATAAGGTAAGTAAATTAATTAAGGTAAGGTAATTGTTGTTGTAATTATATCTAGTATATTTTGTACATCAACTCGTTATTTGGTCTGAAATTTTGCTTTCAGTCCTATGGATGGTTATGAATATTGATAATTCATATCATTCGATAACCATCATTAGATTGTGTTGGTGGCCGCTTATTATACTCCAGCCACTTCATTCTGAGGCACCTCCGATATAATATAGGAGGTGCGGGTAGGGTACGATAAGCGGATCCGGTAATTCTAAGCAATATATGGGTCAACCTCGATTTTTCTCATATTACAATATAATGTTCCAATAGTCAATTAGAAAAGGAAATGACTAGAATTTCTTGCCGGAAAGCAGTTATAGGGAGCAGGCAACTCATATTACAATATAATGTTCCAATAGTCAATTAGAAAAGGAAATGACTAGAATTTCTTGCTGGAAAGCAGCTATAGGGAGCAGGCAACCGCGAGAATTACCTATTAGTGATCAGGGGCACTGACGTGATCTGGGCTTCAAATTTGGAACTACTCGAGTTAATTTTTTTTCTACAAGAGCAAGCAGCGCGAAGCGCTGCGCAGCGGGCAAGCATCGTGCGTGATCTTCGTCTATACTGAATTGATTCAGGCCAAAGGAATGACACAGATTCCTTTACCAGATTTTACGGAGATTTTGTATTGGGCGGATTATATTGGTTTACTTTGCTTTCCAGCATGTAATTATGTGTTTAAAATTGTTTTACATACATTACCTACATTATATTGTAATATGTAATAACAATTTATCAGAAATTTTTAATAAAAAAAAGGATCACGCACGATGCCTGCCCGCTGCGCAGCGCTTCGCGCTGCTTGCTCTTTTAGAGAAAAAAATTAACTCGAGTAGTTCCAAATTTGAAGCCCAGATCACGTCAGTGCCCCTGATCACTAATAGGTAACTCTAAGCAATATATGACCGTCTGGCGGTTGCCTGCTCCCTAAAACTGCTTTCCGGCAAAAAATTCTAGTCATTTCCTTTTCTAATTGACTATTGGAACATTATATTGTAATATGAGAAAAATCGAGGTTGACCCATATATTGCTTAGAATTACCGCGGATCCGGTTTTTTTTTTATATCGAAATTGGGAAACCTTAATCATAACCATCGATTTAATCAGTTAATACTGACTAATTATTTTGAATAATTAACTTAAATAATCTATATCAACAGTTGCAAACATTTTCAAATAATACTTGTAATGAAATATTTCAATTTTATATAAGTTAACATTTGATTATTAAAAAATGGTAGTCAATTTTAGAAAACTACACGACATTGCTTTGAAAGATGATAAGACATGTTTTTCATGAATTCAACATTTTGGACTCATACCGAAAAACCCATTATGTGAAATTTGTGGGAAAGAAACAACTGTAACTGTGAGAGGAGCAAAATATGGTCGTCCGCTTATCATACCCTACCCGCACCTCCTATTAATAAAAGAAGCACAGTGGTGGAAATTAAAGGTTTCTAAGCTCACTCCATTAAACATAGCATCTAATTCAAGTTAGGATTTTACCTTTGTTCAAACAGCCCCCATTTAAATTAGTTGTCAGAAATTGGGTTCCTCTTGTCATTGGTTTTGTCAAGACCTTTAATTTGGAGTAAGCTATCTCTACTACACCTATTATTAGGGGCTTAATTAATATTATATTAATGAATTTGACAGCTAACACAGAGATAACCTTTAAGATATCCAACTTGATCATAATTGTTAAGTTCTAAATAAAACCATACACTGATATGTATTTCTAACAATAGTTACCTACCTCTTTTTCGGTAATATATTCATTGCAGCAAGTTTTTCCAGTTTATATGTATATAGGGTCACAATTTTCTCAACGAATACCCTCTAGTTATGTCAGAAGCAGTAGTTACATGTTACACTAGACACAAACTTTCATTGTTTTTTAGGATTTGCATAATTGTATAAAACTGCCAACTATTAAAAAATTACAAGAAAGTTTTAAAGACGACACTTATTGCAAGATCTGAAATCAAACTTGATATATCGATCTGTGTATTCCTTTTTGCTTCCGTCTTTTGAATTTTCAATTCAATTGTCGCGTCGTCAGTCCTAATAATTTTTTTAGGTTATATTTATTTACTACAGTCACAGTGTGTACACTTATACACGTTTTTTTAACATTTTATTTATTAGCAATATGTTGAGAAGAACAATAAGTAAATAATTATTATATACATAAACAACATTAAACAATTAATATTGAGTTAGATGTTAACCATTGTTAACACTAACAATTAATTCAAGAACCTAAAAGAAAAGGTAGATCCAGGATAGCAGTTCGGTGGAGTCTATACACATTTTTTAGAATATGGAGATGGAGTAGATTTAGATTTATCGTAAGGTGAATAATTGAGACTGAATTTGGTTATTTCTTCTTTGGCTGTTGGGATGTCCAAATCTTGATGTAACGTTTTATTGGATACATACCATGGCGTTTTTGCAATTTTTCTTATCAATTTTAATTGATACCGTTGTAGTATCTCCAGATTTGAGTTGCTTGCTGTGCCCCATAACTGCACACCATATGTCCATACAGGTGTTAGGATAGTTTTTACGTAATAGTATCTTGTTCTTCAAACTGAGTTTTGATTTAGATCCGAGTAGCCAATTCATTTTATTTGTTTTTAATTTTAGCTGCTGTCATTTTGTCCAAATGTGGGATTTCCATGTAAGTCTTCTGTCTAAGCGCATGCCTAGATAATTTACTTCAGTTACTTGGGGTAAATTAACGTCATTCAATGTAACTGGAGGACAAGAATTATGATTTAACGTAAACGTTATGTGAGCTGATTTATTTTTGTTAATTTTGATTCTCCATGTCTTAAACCAAGTAGCAATTGCATCTAAGCTCTGTTGTAAGTAATGGGATGCTCGAACACAATCTTTATGGACTGACAAAATTGCAGTATCATCTGCGAAAGTTGCAATTTGAGTATGCTCATTTTCTGGGAGGTCAGCGGTATATAGTAAGTATAAAAATGGACCAAGTACACTTTCTGGATGAACTTCGGATTCTATTGAATGTAGCTGAGTAAGAACATCACGGCATTTTATTTGAAAAGATTGGTTTTAAAGATACGATTTGGGTATTGAAAAGACAGAGTGAGGCAAAAACTTCTTAATTTTGTATAATATACCAGTGTGCCACACCTTATAAACACTTGACTGATATTTAAAAAGGTAGCCGAACAATAAAATTTTATTTTCTAAGTACTCCCTGTACTATTTAAACTATTCTATGGACTTGTTGCATTGTGCCATGTTTTCGCCTAAACCCAAACTGATGAGCGGATACTACAGAATCTTCATCGATTAATGATTGTAGTCTTATCAGAAGAAGCTTTTCAAACAGTATTGAAATAATAGCTAAGAGGTCTATTGGTCTGTATGAGGTCGATCGGGTGAGGGGCTTCCCTGGCTTTTGGGATGACAATTAGCTGGGCTCTTTTAAATTGAATGGGTATGTGTTAGTCTCGGTATGGTGTTAAATAATAATGTTAAGAATATAATAGCTTTTCTTGGAAGTTCTTTCAGTATTTCTCCAGTAATAGAGTCGTAGCCAGGAGACTTATGAGGATTGAGATTGTGAGTTATAATTGAGCAAACTTCAGATTGTTTTAATTTTCTTAACGGGAAATCGAGTTAAACTATTGAAGGACGGTGTAAGGTGTAGCCACTTTGGCAGAACATTGCAAAAAATCAATAAAGTAGTCTGTTGCATTTTGTAAATCCACAACACTTTTCAACGAAATTTTCATTTAACGAATCACGAAGTCGAACCCAGTTAGTAAATTTTTTATGTAACATTTGACTTGTTTTCTTTAAAATACTTCTGTGCTTAAATTAAGTATAACGAGAATGATCAGGAGATAGATCAAGGCAGGATTTGATATCTGTGTAGTTTTGATTAATACCTTTTGTAACAAAACAATCTAACAAATCTGGAACTTTTCTCATATCAGATGGCCAGTATGTAGGTTCACCCGTAGAAAGATAATTGTAATGATTATCATTTAGAACCCTTAATAGTTGTCGTCCTCTAGGAGTTGCCAAACGAGAACCCCATTCTGGATGTTTCGCGTTGTAATCACCTCCAGCTATAAAATTTATTTCCTGATGTAGTGAAAAAACTGTTCATATTGTTGTTTGGTTATAACATGTCTGGGGGACAATAAACAAGAACAATCCTGGAAGCTTGAAGGTGATTCTCACTAAAGCTGGATAGTTCATAATGTTTAATTGTGTCTTTAACTAAAACGGCACTACGCTCATGGGCCGTATTGTCAGGATGATTGGTGTAGTATAATGTCTAGTTAGGAATTTTAAAATAACTTTTGTCTGTGAAATGAGTTTCTGAAATAAGTAAGACGTCTAAGTTATGTTGGGTGATGAATAACTGGACTTCTTGACTATGCTGAATCAAACCGTTGGCACTCCATTAAGCAATTTTGAGAAGAATATTCATTTTAGACGAGAAACAATCGTAGTCAGCAGATTAAGTGACGTACTAATCCATTCTGCGTGGTTAGATAAAATATTTTCAAATCGTTCAAAAGATTTTTGAATTATGTTAGACAAACTTTCAGATTCATCTGTGTCCGTTAGATTCTTTTCCTGATCGGATTAGTTTCCAATAAAATTTAACCACCTTTGAATGATAAATAATAAGCTGTTTTCGTTTAAATTCTAATAAACATATGGACACTATATGACATCTTGCGAAGTTGGAAATATTGATTGGAAATATAAAAAAACCCAAGCAGGTGAAGAACCAACAGATTTTAAAGTGTCATTGGAAGATTTTGTTGGCGCAATTAAACAATCACTACTTGCCCCTGATAGCCCCTCCCCATGGTATAATAATTACAAACTGAGTAAAAATAGTAACGATAAATAGACTAAGAATTGGACATGCTTGGGTTAATGAAACCCTATTTAAGATAAATTGTTATTTCACTCCGTTATGCCTCAAATGCAATGCAGGTTCCATAGAAAGTCTTCAACATTTAATCTTTGATTGTGTGCAATATAACGACTTCAGACATGAATTGCTCACTAAACTGAAAGCGAAGAAAATAGATCCACCTTATATATTGAAAGATCTTTTAACGAGCTTTTGATATGGAAATAATACTGGAAATTGTAAGTTTTCTTAAATATATAAATAAGGTAATATATATATAAAAAACATACTAATATAACTTAAGTCTTGAAAGTGACCTGTCTTAAGAACATGAATGTCTTCACCATGGGTTATAACAAAATGTTCTCTCCAGGGCCCATTTCCTGTTTCTGGACTAGGAAGCCGCCTGAAGGGTCTCTGGCGTGAAGCATTCTATCCTTGGAGTTGGGTGCACAACCGTTCCTATAACACTAACCGTTCCGTTTCCTATGTTTTAACTTCTTTCAAAGTAACACAACAAACAATAGGAAGTATTAACAATAGACTTAAGGTTGTGACTTAATAGGTTGTGACTAAAACTAACAAATAAAAATAAAAAATAGAAAACAAAACAGAAAACACCCACAACACCGAGAACACCAAGAACAATCTTGTCTCCAAGCATACAACCCTCGTGGATACTGAGTGCAATAGTGAACTTACTGTGTGTAAAAAGTGTAAACTGGTCATACATACAAGAATGTTTATCGAGGTTCCATGCTCAAAGTAAGCAGAACCTGCTGAAATTCAGCAAACAAGAGGAAGAAAGAAAGAAAGAAAGGAAATATTGATAAAAAAACATATGAGGTTTTCGAAGATGAAATATCATCGAGGTAGAACGTAGTGTGTTAAATCTGAAGATTTGCTATTGTAGATTTTTTTAACATGCTAAGGCCACTTGTAATAATTTTAATTTTGTGTTGTTTATGAACTTGTAATATCCATTATAAATCTTCATTATTTATTTATTTACGTATGTGTGAGAGAATTGGCAAATAAATGTGAAATTATTTATTGATCAAAATATGGGTGTTGCACAATTTTTGTGTTACAATGGTTAACCAGCAAAATTAAAATTCAATTCGAAATTGACAATGACATTCCTTATGAGGCAAATGCAATTTTAAATACGTAAATATTGGATATTTATTAAAAGTAAGTAATATAGTTAAAGTTGCTATTAGAAAGAAACCTATCCCGTAAAATGTATAAAAATCTCTGCCAAAATGTAGTCTTTATAGTGTAGAACAAAATAACTCAGTGAATCAACTAACTTTCTTTGCTCTGTATGTCTGTGCCATAGACATAAAAAATACCACAATGGAATAGAATTTTGAATAAAATAATCAGATTGGGTTTGGGAATAGAGATGGAAAATGTCGTTGTTTAGCTGCAACGCGTTGCGACGTTATTCTGCCAACCGATAACAGGTTGCGGCAACGTGTTATTTTAGCAACTGTTATCGGCTGACCGTTGCGCCTCGTCTATCCATTGCGCAACGTTGGTTCAATAACGTTTTCCAGTGGCTGTTACCTATAGAACGTTACTGAAATACCGTTACTAAAACATGGACCACCATTCAGTTAACGGACTTTGTTACTATTATTAAGTGTACAAAATTCGTCATTTAGCTGCTTAGTCTAGTTACTATAATTTATTTTGAGATAATTAAAAGTATCTTTTGGTTCAATTAAGTACAAAATACAGAATCGGGTTTTTATTGTTTGAATGTAAACATTTCACAGCGCATTGTACATTTACACTATAGATAAACATTAAAATATTCAAACTGAAAAATGAAATATTTTAGTGTATTAAATATAATTTACACTAGGGATTACTTTATAAAAGCTATAGACAAAATAATACAAACCAAATAAAACGTTTCTGTAAATATTATTATATTAAATGAACACACCCTAGGCTTTTTTTTATAAAAGTAATTTATATACAAGACTAAAAGTTCTTTAAAATACATTTATCTTAAAAAATAACGTGTTTTAATTGCCCAAATTGGTATTTACACGGAAAATTGACAGTAAAATAAAACCGTTAAATACGTGTTAGTTACACTACTAGTATGTAAATGAAGAATACATTAAATGGATACATTACATCTAAAATATAATTATTACGAATGTGAAATACATATTTGATTATAAAATATATTGAAATAATTATAGCCTACAACTTAAGTAAGATTTTGTAAGTGTAAAGTAAAAACGTTGGACAGTGATATTTAGCTATAAAAATGTACTGCTGTGATGTATACATACATATTTAACTGATAACTTATATTAACTACAACAAATAGTAACACAAATGACGTTTATAATTGCAAAATGTATACATAAAAAACTATTTATCACAATATAAACAAAATGGTTAACACTGCTATTTCTAATTAAATCATATAGGAACACTTTATAAATTACAAATATATACATACATAAACATATTGTTCAAATGTACATTACAATTACACTGTCAAATATTGTACTTTAGATTAAATGAAGATACACGAATGTATGGAGATTCAAAGACACAATTAAGCATATTTAGAAAATAAAATGGGCAATATAACCAAACTGTACACTATGGCTTCATATAAGATTAATTGCAAGAAAATGAATTACATAATTTCATATATTTAACTTGCAGAACTTATATATAACTTAAATTTTTTGATTTCTATTTACTGTAGAAGATTTAGATTTCCATTCAAAACAGCAACTGCTCTGCTCGTTTTGAACTCAGTCTTGATCGGCGTTCTGTCAAAAAATTTCCTGCTTTAGAAAAAAGTCGTTCACATGGGACGGATGTAGCCATGACGTTAAATTTTAATTTCACCAATTTGCTCATAATAGGGTATACATGTTGATTCTCTTTCCACCAGCCCATAGGATCTTTTTTCCGTCCTAGATAGCTGTCATCTAAGTACCGGTTCAACTCGACAATTGCAGCGGAGGTCTTCGTACCTGAAACCAATTCCTTCATAGCAGTGAACTCCAAAAAGCTTACAACGCGTTAAAGTTAAACAAAAAGTAAATACGTGTAGTTACAAGTAAAAACCCTAATTTAATTTATTGAAAATTCTAAATTTATGAATAAAATTTTAAAGCGGTTACCTGTAGGTTTCTCCTTGGCAATTATGTTGTCAACGTCCTCCCAGACGGAAAATTTTGCGGAATCTACGTTGCCATCTTTGTTTTGAGTGTTACCAATTTCTTCATCATCTGCTGTGCAAGGTTTGCCATGTGTCTCTGTCCAGATTGCAGCTAAAAGTTCTGTACATGTTTTTTTGATCAATTGCTTTGCAGTTTCGTCTTTGAAGACAGCAAGTTTGAATCTGGGATCTAAAAGAGTAGCAAGTGCTATTGTTTTGCTGTGTTCAACATTTTCCATGCGTTTCTCGAGACCATGCAGCAGTTCATTAATAATATTTTGAATAACTGGTTTGAATGGCTCCTTTTGCATTTTTTTACACACGGACATCAGGCCTCTTGTTAGGGGTATCACTTGGCTACCTGTCACGTAGCGTTCCCCACTAATCTGTGAAGTGACCTCCTCAAAAGGACGTAAGATTGTGCTTAGCTCTTTGCATAATCCCCACTCTTCCTCTGACAAAACAGGTAAATTTTTATTTATTAAAGCGATAGTAGTTTTTACCGCGTCCTGCAGCTCTACAAATCTGGAAACCATATAAAATGTAGAGTTCCATCTCGTTGAAACCTCTTGAATAAGTTTTTTTGGCTCAAGGCCCATATTTTTCTGGGATATCAACAGTTTTTCAGTTGCATTTGTGCTCCTTTTAAAAAAAAGTCACTATCAATTTTATTTTGTCAATTAACATTTTTACCAGCTTTAACGCATCCTGAAGAATCAAGTTTAAGGTATGGGCAAAACAACCAAAGTGCTTCAATTTCAAGTCCTTTTGTACCGCCCCTTTGATGTTACTGGCATTGTCTGATACTACGACTAAAATCTTATCAAATAAATGAAATTTGTCAACAATAGTTTTGATCTCTTTTGCTAGATTAGCACTTGTGTGAGAATCAGACATTTTAGAACATTCCAACAATATCGACTTTATTTCATAATTTTCTGAAATGTAATGGACAGTTACACCCAAATAACTTTCAACATTTGTAGAAGTCCAGGTATCAGTGGTTAGACATACACTTTGTACTGAGTTTAACTCATTCCGAACAAAATTCAAGCATCTCTCATGTTCAGCTGGAATCATACTATTGGAAATTGTTTTTCTACTTGGCAATTTATATGCGGGATTCAAAGCCGACACAAAGTTAACAAAACCTCTGTCTTCGACAATTGAAAATGGCTGAAAGTCAGTAATAAACAACTGTAAGAGAAGTTTATCGAGTTTTTTACGTTGAGTCTCACTCAGCTTTTTAGATTGGGGTAAAAATGATCTAATACTTGACTGGTTACCGTCACTAGAAGATGAAAAATATGCACTTAGTGGATTTGAATTGGTTAGCGCTTCTGAACTTGGTTGTTCGGGTTCATTACGTAAAATTGATGTAGAGCCTATTGTAGAGTTTTTAGTAGAAATTAAAGCTGTCGTAGGGCTTGGCAAGTTAGTTGAAGTTTTATCTTTTTTTGGTAAATTTACAGTAGGATGGCGCTTTTCAATGTGGTGTCTAAGATTAGTTATAGTTGACTTATAATTTAATACTTGCCCACATAAATCGCACTTAGCAGTTTTTATGTCAGCGTCAACCACAGTATAGTATGTCCACAAGTAACTGGTTTTTTGCTTCTTGTTACCACTCATTTTTAATATAAATTAATTACAATGTAGATATTTATAAATAATAAAAACAGTAAACACAAATTAAACGTGTTATTTCACATAACTTAATCACTCTACAATTATTTGTCAAGAATTATTTTAAAGAAAACATTAAGAAATATAGTTATTTTAAATAAAAATTTAAACCACATATAGTTTAATAAGGCAGAGATTACACTGTATGTTGCTCTTGAACAAATTAAAACAATTGTACTGCGGGTGTGGGAATGGGATCATAATAGAATAAACAAAGTGAATAATCAGGTCAGGTTTTCATGTCCGAACAGGCACCATCCCCTCCCCCAAGCCGCAATGTCGCGTCTCCAGTATTTTGATTATTTTACTTTACTATATTATCGTTACGGGTGGTGTTGTAATAACAGATCAAGCTGCTGTTGTCATTGTCAAGCCGTAGATAGATTCCCGGCAATGAAATAATTGTCATCCTACAACTCTGTTGTTTGTCATAACACCGTTGCTCAAATAACAGGTGAAGAGTTTCCAGTCTGCCGCTATTGACTGTTACCAGCACAGGCTTACCGTTGCCGGCAACGAAACGAATGAATTCATTGTTCGTTGTCATCCTGTTATAACAGGGAGTTTCTGATAACACGTTGCGGGGATAACTGTTGCCGCGCGGCAACACTGTTATTTATCCTGTTATGTTAAATAACGCCCATCTCTATTTGGGAATGGGATTGAGATTGGATGGAGCATAAAAATAAGAGAACAAACTGAATCTTTGTAAATTGATAACCGAGGGGGGTTCTCTAAAAAGTTTTCAAAATTTGAACTTAATACTTATTAATAATTTTTATACTGGAATATTTTCTTTGCTTGTTAATTATTTTGCTAGTTTTTATAACTTCATTAGTTTCCCTCGTAAAAAGTAGGATTGTATGCAAGTGACCACATCTTTACCGCCATTAAGGTAACCTCATAGTTATTAGTTATTATCCGTTTGAATCCAACTAATAATGTATCATGTTCTAATAAGAGTATGAAAATATGTATATTTTATGTTTATTTCAATCTGTCTGAGCTAAAATGCTCAATTGGGTTTAGAGTATTAGAATTTGAGGTTATGTACCACTATCATATTAGGCTAATACTGTTGTTAACTCTTCTTTTGAACTTTAAAGTTTCTTTTGAAATAAAACTCAGTATGCTAATTATGACAATATAATTTGTTTTATAAATATGCTTGGTGTGTCATACAGATTTTAATAATTTTTTTTAGACGTAGAGCAAGAATTAGTTTATAAATAGCCTATAGCTCATAAATAAAAAGGTTATGTGTATTAGTTTTCCTGTTTCCTAGACATTTGTATATTATTTGGGTATAATAATAGTCTACCTTAACAGTTTCATGCACTTGATGCTTTTTTATAGCAAGATGCCTTAGGATCATTTAAACC
Source organism: Homalodisca vitripennis (assembly GCF_021130785.1). Classification (NCBI taxonomy): domain Eukaryota; kingdom Metazoa; phylum Arthropoda; class Insecta; order Hemiptera; family Cicadellidae; genus Homalodisca; species Homalodisca vitripennis. The sequence goes on from NW_025779752.1 coordinate 32,338, forward strand.
CTAGAACTGGCAATGGTGTCACTCTGTTCTGGCGGCTCTATTTTAACAGCCTCGCAGACGTTTCTTATAATGTATCACATTTCATAACTGTTAGTCCAAATATAAACTATTATGTCAATGTATTCACAACTATATGGAGAGCATTATAATAATATCTTATTGTTTCCATGAAAACATATTTTTATTTTTTTTACAAAATGTAAGAAAAATGGTTTTTTGGAAGTTTTTTTTGTAAATATTCCGTTGTGTAACTGCTTAGCAATAAGCTTTACATCAAAACCGTAAATGTATAACTTATTCGAAATTTTGTCCTGATTCCAAAAATATATAATTATTGCAACTTTTACCTCAAAAACGTATGTGTTATAGGGCTTTGTATGAAAAAGCACCTATATTTACTTATTTTCAATAATGCGTACATTTCTAAATAAATATTATTGTTCGTGGGTAAACATGACAGTTAAAAATAAAATAAAATAATACATTTTAATCTTACCTTATTTACATATGTACAATATATACAAAGTTTCATTTTTCACTCAGCGTCACTAGATCCCGCCCTGCGAGCTCTCTAAATTAATTTATCGGTCTCTAAAGTTTTCACCCTTACTGAACAACTAAAACTATAACCTAAGAAAGCTAAAAAAAACAATAATCTCAAACAACCCATTGGGTTAATTGGATTCGTAACCTCAAACACAAAACCCGGCACTTGTTTACAGTTTCACAACAATGTGGTTGACCCGTACTACGTTCACGTCAGCTGTCAAAAAAAAAAAAAATGTTTTACGGTAAACAAAGAAGACAATAATCAAATTAAGAACAGTAAATCGGTACTATACTTATTGCTCTTCCAGAATATATCAAATAAAAATCATTTATATGACCTTAATTGCCTAAAATTTCAATAACTGTACATGTCTACTTTGGCGACGAATATTCGTCGTTGCCAAATCGAACGGGCCTTTGGCAACGAAAATTCGTTTCATACCAGCTCTAGGGTTAAGATTGTCATTGGGTGCATTCAATATTGTTTTAGAAGGGACAGTTTACTTTAGCCATATCGGAAATTATAAAATTAAAGGTCAAGGTGGCAAATCACGAATTTGACGTTATCAACGCATTCTGCTCATGCTCCTGAACAAAAAATATACATGGTTTTAGGTGGTGCAAATGACAAATAACATGATTTTAAAGGGTATATACATAAATAGTTAAGTTCTTAATGTTTTAATATTCTGTTTGTGTGCTGTGTCTGGATATCTGTAAATATTATCTGCAGGTGGGACTGATAGCGTATCTGTTATCTTCACTGAGCGCTCTGGGGCAGAAGTCAGAGATAACGTGTACTGTAGCTTGGATCAAGTGAGTGTGTGACAATCATGGATCAGCCATCCACTAGTTCGACCAATCGTAGTGAACTGGTGTGTCGTAAATATTATCTGCGGCTGGGACTAATAGCGTATCTGTTTATCTGAACGCTCCGGGGCAGAAGTCAGTGCTTCACTAGATATCGTGTACTGTAGTTTGAATCGAGTGAGTGTGTGACGATCATGGATCAACCATCCACTAGTTCGACCAATCGTAGTGAATTGGTGTGTTGGTGTGTTTTGTCGGGCATGTTAAGAGGTTACGTTTCAACCGAAACGAGATTATTTAGTTTCTGTACATTCTGTGGAACACTAATGGTAAGTATTCTCTATTAATGTCCATTTATAGACATATTCATATTAGGGGTATTCATGATTTATTAAGTTTTTTACATGGTACATAATTGCCTTTCCATTACAATTTAATTTATATTTCTGATCAGCCTCTCTAGAATTTGATAATTTTACTGATAGACGGTACTATCTCGAGGGATGTTTTTCTTTCCTTCGGTGCTGCCCCGCACTGATGGCCGGAGGCACTCGTCTCAACACTATAACAACTAATTAATTTGTAGCTCAAAATTTAAGAAAAACATTGTTCATTTGGATCAAAATTCTGCTCATTTCAGTATTATTTTTCATTTATGTTTGCAAAGATGGTGCCACATCCGATGACGGTCATCACCAGGTTGAATCATGGTCACAAAAGGTCACGTGATGCCCGATGTGGATGTAGAACATGGAAATATTGCTCCGCGCTTGAACAGTTGTCCATTTTTTATGTTCTAGAACTTCGTTATTTCTCATTTCTACCCCGTCAAACCTTACATTGTTTTGTTTTGTAGGACGATTCCAATAAGTTATTAACGCGAAACTCGTATTTTGCCGCTCCGGCCGTTGTGACAATTACTGCCATATCAGCTATAATGATTTCGAAACACATATAAATTTCTTAAAATTGTATGTTTTTCCCCGGAAGTTGTTTTAGGGCGTTCACAATCTATAATTGCACAATAACTGATGTTTGAAATTTAGGTTATATCTCAAATAGTCTATAAGAGTCTAGGGGAATCAGGGTTTCTGGGTGGGGGGGATAACAAGCTAAGTAGAGGGTAGGCATTAATGGAGGGGGTAATCGAGATACTAACAAAGTAGAAGAAATGTTTGTAATTTTGAAGTTAACAGCCGACCCGGCAAAAGACGAGTTTCACGTTATTAACTTATTGCTATTGTCATCCTAAACAAAACATATCAGGTTCCCTATTTCTCTTGTGAGGTACTATTTCATTGTTCTACTACGGGTGTCACGTGGTTTTGTTATAATTGTAAGTCAAATCTCTATTAGTTGCTGCAGACATCAAACCGTTATGCTATCCTAGAATATGTAAACTAGCAATGATGTTGAAATTAGTGGAATTTTTACCCAAATAAAAGATGTTTATATTAATTTAGCCCTTCTAAGAATATCAGCCCTGACACAAGTACCTCAGTCCTTCAGCACAGAGGAGCACCAATGAAAAACATCCCACGAGGTTGTACCTATCAATAAAAAATAAAATTCTAAACAGTCTGATCACGAATGCCTCCAGCCATTACTGCTTGAAACGGAACTTGTAAAAACAAATTTTGTTAATTCACCTAACCGTTACATCTTACCATCTTCTAAGAAAAGTAGTTCTATTTTGAATGTTCTAAAATTCATTGTAATTTTAATACAATAAAACCTTATATTGTTTTGTTTTATAAGGACAATAGCAATAGGTTAATAACGCAAATCTCGTTTCCAGTGTGGATAAAAATAGATTTAAAATAATGCATACAAATTATATCAAACTTTCAACAAACCAATAAACAGAGTAACTTTAGTTTAATAAATAAGCAAACTTAACTAATCATAACTTTGTATGTACTTAAATACCACGTGGTAAGTTTCGATGATGTAAAAAATAGCTTTTCTTGTTTTAAAAAAAAATACTTAACTACACAACGAACTTATACTCTCTGAAAAACACAATGACTAATGACTTTCCCAGAGCAAGCCGAGAAGTTGTACCCTCCTCTTTATTAAATACTTTTTTAAGTTTTTTATTATTTTACTTACTTTTTATTTTAATTATGTTTGAAATTTTATTAATTTTAATCTTTTGTTGGCTAGTTAGCCCCAGGGTAGGCCACTTTTATGACATCAGATCATGATTAAAGAATTTTAGGTAGGGTGGAAACGGGCATTCATGTGATCTGAGCTCGAATGTAGGTACTATCTTGAAGATTTTCTTTTACTGGTCAGGGGTGGTTCCTTTGTAATTTTTGTTATTATTTAGTCTTCCCTCCCTTTTTTATCTGTTGTACTAATATACATTTATGTTTTAATTTTCATTGTACCAATATTATATCGTTCTACCCTGGGCATCAGATTGGCCTTGTTATGATCATGAGTCAACCTCAAATTGGTTTGCTGCTGACATCAGCCATTACGCCATCTTTGGATACATAAAATAAACAATAATGCTAAAATTAGGGGAATTGAACCCCAATAAAGGACGATTTTGTTATTTAGACCTAAGAATAAAAGTTTCATATCAGACTAACAGTGTACCATGCTGATGGAGACATACATAAAACATTCTTCGAGGTCGTACCTATCACTAAATGATCAAATTATAGATGGTCTGATCACAATTGCATCCGGCCATTAGCCTACTGTTAGCTAGGAAATGCAACTTTACAAAACACAAATATTGTAAATTTAACTAACCATAACTTCCTACCATTTTGTAAGAAAAGTAGTTCCACTTTTAATGTTCTAAAATTCATTATTTGTCATTTTCATCCCCTAAAACCTTAGATTGTTTTACTTGGGAGAACGATTGCAATAGGTTAATAATGCTAATCTCCTCACCGATGTGGATAAAAATAAATTTGAAAATAATTCAAACAAATTGAATCTAACTTTCTACAAAGGAATCAATAGTGAATGAAACAGGATTTTCCCCCCTGGACATTTGCCATTGTTCAGTGGTAAAATACAATCAATAACACTATGTTTCGAGATTTGTAATCTGATCTCTTCTTCAGGTAAATAACTAAACTATTACATGACTACAACCTAGGTTAAAGTAAACAAAACTTACCAGAGCGTTGTGACATGCCTAAGTCAGGAACCACAACAGCCATGTTGTGTGTCTATTCCATGCACACTGACTCTTAAAACATGTACTTAATAAAAACTAATTATTGAAACTGAACTACAGAATACAGGTCACAATAGGTCTGCACTCATTGGCCAATAAAATAGAATGCGGCCTAATTTCAACTGATGGATGACCAATCGGTTGGTTTGCCAATTTAATGTATGAAGCCTCAATTAATTTTTAAGCCCTTTTAAGAAATTAGATTCCTGATATAATATGTTAGCTTCATCCCAATTCGTGCGATGGTTTTCAGACAAACAATGTAAATCGTTTTCTGTTAGCCCTTTCCCTGTGTTTTTCTTTGTTCTTTTATCCTTACGTTTAATGGTGTTTTTGTCTCGCCTATGAATTCTATATTGCAATTAATTACATTTTATACTGTAAACACAGTTTTTGGAATCCTGTGTGCCATTTTTTGGTTTTGTTTTTAAGGGATTGACATAAACGCAAATTTTATCTCCATTCTGATTGACTGACTCACGAATGGTTCATTTTCACTGGTTTTATTATTGATTGAGGGTATCTATTGTGTCTAAGATCCGATTCATGTTTCTTAATTTCCTCTTTTAGTCCATCTTTATCTGAGTATAAGATCTTTGCTCTATCAAATAATGAGTAGGCTACCTGTTCATTCTTTATGGGACGTTATTAGTGGTATATATTTGGAGCCACGATACTTTCACGGGACTCTAACCAGGGGTACCGCCAACGATGAGCATCTGGAAAAGCATGCATTATGCATGAATTTTGGACTCCGGTAAACATGCATGGATATGTGTGAATAATATTTATAATGTACCTGGAAATTTTAATAGGGATGTATCGTTTCCGATACTCGATACTGTGGCTCTTTTCACTCAATGCTGATACCAACAGAAGTGCTTAAACCTTTTCCGAGCCAATGACGCTACTAGACGTCATGCCTAAACTAGCGCTAAGAGCCAACGACGTCCACTGAAGCAAAATCAATTCTTTTTTTAATATATTATTTAAAAGCATTTCTGGGTAACAAAATTAGTAAAAACTGTTAAGCAAGATTTATTTGAACAAGGGACAACCGTTTGTGTCTATTTTGAAGGTTACGGCTCTTGTTCGAGCGACCAAAATGGCGGGCAGCCGGATGTTCATAGTCTCCCGCAGAGCCAACGACGTCTACTGACGCGCGCTCAGTCTGCCTGTAGCCTTCCGTGAGGTAGATGTTTATTCGCCCTTCCATTTTCGATCCGCGTATTTATCTTTTCAATTTTGATGTTAATCAATATTTTTAATCAATGTACAGTGTAGTTTATGTATTATTATCGTGATGTAGGGCTTTATTGTGCGCAAGACATGCACGTTGAAGCCTGCCTTGCATCCTGACCTGTGTTTTGAGCTCACAACAAACCTACGCCTAAGGATCACATATATGTAGCTCATTTTCAATAAGTATCATTTATAAGTTTTCCTCATGTTATAATATTGTAAAATGTAGTGTGTTCTTTATTTTATACTTGGAAAATTGAAATTTGTTGTAGTTTCATTGCTTTTATTTAATTTGTATATATAAAATTTTTTACTATATTCTTTATATTTTCTCCAAATAAAAATTACTATATACTTGTATTTTGTAAAATATTACAATAATTGTGTTCAACAATTGTTAATATTATACTGGGTGGCGCAAAAAGGATGGTCGGATTTGATCTGCGTAGTACCAGTGGAAGGTGAGGAGGGGGGACCACTGCCGGCCGTCTGCAAGTCGGCCATTACACCCAGTTTGCCACGAGATGGCGCAGTGGACGGTTCGAGCATCGTGTTTTTGCTGTGGAACAGTTTTTCAGAAATAATGAATCTTTTATTACTGTGCAACGATTGTTTTGACAACGTTTTGGTGTAGCGCGTGATGAACCCATTCCAGATCGCAGATCCATATCACGTTGGGTGACTGCATTCCGGACAACAGGGTCTGTCATGAGTGGTAAATCTACTTGGGTGTCCACGTACGGCAGTTACTCCACAGAACATTGAGAATATTAGAGCGTCAGTGCTTCACAGTCCGCGTCGTTCCACCAGGCGTTGTGCTCAAACTTTAGGCCTCAGCCGTCGTTCGTTGCAGCGCATTTTAAGCCGTGAGTTACAGTTTCACCCATACAAAATTATGATCACACAAAAGCTCTATGATCGTGATTTTGAGCACCGAAGACGATTTTGTGAAACAATGCTGGACATTTTGTACTCTAATAATGATGTTGTGCTTTTAATGTCAGATGAAGCCCATTTCCATTTAGACGGCTATGTCAACAAACAAAACTGTAGGTATAGGGCAGCAACTAATCCCAGAGAATTGCACCAAAAGCCTCTTCATAGTGCTAAAGTAATAGTCTGGTGTGGAATGTCAAAATTGGGGATTGTTGGTCCTTATTTTTTTGAGGAGAACAACGCTACAGTCACTGTGAACTTGGAACGTTACGTTAACATGCTATGTAGCTTTTAGGGGCCGAAACTGCGAGAGTTACGTGTAAATCGAGATCGAATTTGGTTTCAACAGGACGGGGCCACGGCCCACACAGCCAATGACTCCATGTGTGTCTTAAGGCGGATGTTCCCCCACCACATCATCTCGCGTTTTGGAGATGTCCACTGGCCCGCTAGATCACCTGACCTCTCAGCCTGTGATTTTTTTCTTTGGGGATACCTAAAGTCAAAAAGTCTACGTAAACAAGCCCCGAAACTTAATTGATCTGAAGGAGGCAATCAGTGCGGAAATTATGGCAATTCAAGAAGAAACTGTAGTGAAAGTGATGGAAAATTTCAAGGAAAGACTTGTGGAATGCATCACCGAGGAAGGACACCATCTTCCGGAAGTTATTTTCCGTACATGAATTTTGGAGGTTATTTCTTGTAATTGGGTGCCTGGGAGCATTTAGCTACGTAATTGAATAAAATTAATTTGTAAAACTGATGGAGTTATAGTTATTTAATATCCGACCATCCTTTTTGCGCCACCCAGTATATGAACACATAGAATGTCAAAATTAATTTTTTTCAGTGAAATTATAATTTTACCATTTTTTGGCTGTAAATTAATAATAAAGAGTGAAAAAAAAAATATTTTGTCGTTTTTCTTACCTCTTATGTTATAAGAATTATTTAAAAAAATTGGTTGTGGTATGTGGGAATTTTTTTATTTTTAAGGTGTATGGCTCTTAGGAGTAGTTTTGGTTATTTATTTTTGGCTCACTAGGGGTTAACTATGCTTGAAAGATCACTATTGAAAATCACAACATTACTGATATGGAAAAGCTAAATCTCGAATCCAAAAACAAATCTTTCTAAAACATTTTTGTACTTACCGTCTCAAAAAAGTAGTTAGATAACCAAAATAACAAACTACTGTAAGTTAACAAATAATATTTTAGTTATAATTAGTATTTTTATATTTATTTTGGCGCATTGTCAAGAATCTGCACTGTCTATTCGTGGACAAAAACGATCGGCTGTACTCAAATTACCGATTGGTGAAACATGTTTTTGTTGTTCTTTGTGTATAAAACTATTTAGAAATGTATAGTAACAGAATAACGTAATTTATAAATAATATTTCAATTGAAGTTCGTTTGTTCTGTGTCAATATTTGTCAACGTTAGCATGTCTGCTGGTTCTATGCACGGACTTTAGCTCCTCGATAGTAAACAGACTATCGCTAATTCGTATTTTTATCCGTACGTGGTACTTTACGTAGTTGTAAATAAATATACTCTTACTTACTCTTACTCCCAGGGCCATTTATATCGGAGGTGATATTTAGCCGCACCAACAAAGCTCCTCCATCTTGAACGGTCCTCTGCATCTTCCTCTGAAGCGCCCATCTTCTCCATATCAGCCTTCACCTGGTTCCACCATCTCACTTTTGGTCTCCCCCGGGGCCGTCTTCCTTCTGGGTTAACCGTACATTACCCTCTTCAGTTTGCATTCCTCTTCTCTTCTCAAAACATGGCCTGCCCAACGGAGTCCTTCTGCACTTTATTTCTCCTATTACATCCGTACTATTGTAGAGCTCCCTGATTTCTCTATTATGTTTTCTTCTCCACACCACCCCTTGTTCATATGATGGCCCATAAATTTTACGTAGAATTCTATTCTCGAAAACTAGAAGCTTTTTCTCATCCTTCTTATTTAGCCTCCACGTTTCGGATCCGTACAAAAGCACTGGACATATAATTGTTTTGTATATTCTAGTTTTAGTTTTTGTGAGAGAGAGATTTGGTTGGAAGTATCCTATTGCATGCATATACACATCTATTTGCTGAGTTGATCCTATTTTGTATCTCTGGTTCATCTGTGTTTTTATTTGATATTGTGACCCCAAGGTACTTAAAGTTCTCCACTTGTTCGAAAACATGCCCATCAATTTGTAGGGGTCCTCCTCTTTGATTTTGATTCCTTCTAAAGTGCATATATTTAGTTTTTGCATCATTCGTCTTCAACCCCACTTTCTCTGCCTCACTCATAAATAGTCTAGTTAGTGACCTCAAATCATCTACATTTTCTGCAAATATGACAACATCATCTGCAAAAGCTAGGATGTTTAGTTTAGCTCCAACTTCCACCCCTAACTCCCTCTCTGCTACACTCTGAAGTGCTTCTTCTATGGCAATATTAAATAAGATTGGAGAAAGACCATCTCCTTGCCTGACTCCTGAGTTTATCCCAAAAGGTACACAGTCCCGACCATTAATTCTTACTGAGCCTCTTGACTCTGTGACACTCATCTTAACTAAGTTTTATTAATTTTCTCGAGATACCAAATTTATCTAGTTGTGTCCACAACTCCTTTCTGATTATGCTATCGTATGCTTTTTGAAAGTCAATAAATATGGCAAAAAAATTCTTTATTATATTCCCAGTATTTAGCTAATATTTCTTTGAAAATGAAAATCTGATTTGTGGTTGGTCTGCCCTTTATGAACCCTGCCTGTTCTTCCCTGATTTGAAAATGAAAATCTGATTTGTGATTGATCTGCCCTTTATGAACCCTGCCTGTTCTTCCCTGATTATTTCATTTGTATAATGTTCAAGTCGGTTTAAAACAATTTTGGATAAAACTTTATGTGGGACGCTGAGTAGGTTGTAAATAAATATATCCTCCATAAATATACACCCATACATTTTTACGTAAATGTAATATATTCTTGAAGCTTAATTTATAACCTACCATTTCTGTTACTTAAAAGGAAAAAATTACTTGGAAATTTAAATATATTCATTTCCCTGAATCTCTGCAAATTCCTTTGAAAATAACGTGGTATTCTTAGGTTTCCCCCTGCCTCACAAAAGGTAAAATGAATTAAGTATAGTTCAGATGAAATTTTGTCTCGTAACTAAAGTTCATCCACCACTAGACCCCCCCAACCCGCAATACTGGACTGCAGTCTGCCTCATGGTAGCACTGTGTTGGTATTTTATTTGTTAACCTTGTATTACTGAAAGTTCATCCACCACTAGACCCCCCACCCGCAATACTGGACTGCAGTCTGCCTCATGGTAGCAATGTGTTGGTATTTATTTGTTAACCTAGTATTACTGAAAGTTCTTCCACCACTAGACCCCCCACCCGCAATACTGGACTGCAGTCTGCCTCATGGTAGCGCTCTGTTGGTATTTATTTGTTAACCTTGTATTAATGAAAGTTCATCCACCACTAGGACCCCCCACCCGTAATACTGGACTGCAGTCTGCCTCATGGTAGCACTGTGTTGGTATTTATTTGTTAACCTTGTATTACTGAAAGTTCATCCACCACTAGACCCCCCACCGGCAATACTGGACTGCAGTCTGCCTCATGGTAGCACTGTGTTGGTATTTATTTTTTAACCTTGTATTAATGAAAGTTCATCCACCACTAGGACCCCCACCCGTAATACTGGACTGCAGTCTGCCTCATGGTAGCACTGTGTTGGTATTTATTTGTTAACCTTGTATTACTGAAAGTTCATCCACCACTAGACCCCCCACCGGCAATACTGGACTGCAGTCTGCCTCATGGTAGCACTGTGTTGGTATTTAATTTGTTAACCTTGTATTAATGAAAGTTCATCCACCACTAGGACCCCCCACCCGTAATACTGGACTGCAGTCTGCCTCATGGTAGCACTGTGTTGGTATTTATTTGTTAACCTTGTATTACTGAAAGTTCATCCACCACTAGACTCCCCACCGGCAATACTGGACTGCAGTCTGCCTCATGGTAGCAATGTGTTGGTATTTATTTGTTAACCTTGTATTACTGAAAGTTCTTCCACCACTAGACCCCCCCACCCGCAATACTGGACCTGCAGTCTGCCTCATGGTAGCGCTCTGTTGGTATTTATTTGTTAACCTTGTATTACTGAAAGTTCATCCACCACTAGACCCCCCACCCGTAATACTGGACTGCAGTCTGCCTCATGGTAGCACTGTGTTGGTATTTATTTGTTAACCTTGTATTACTGAAAGTTCATCCACCACTAGACCCCCCACCGGCAATACTGGACTGCAGTCTGCCTCATGGTAGCACTGTGTTGGTATTTATTTGTTAACCTTGTATTAATGAAAGTTCATCCACCACTAGGACCCCCACCCGTAATACTGGACTGCAGTCTGCCTCATGGTAGCAATGTGTTGGTATTTATTTGTTAACCTTGTATTACTGAAAGTTCATCCACCACTAGACCCCCCATCGGCAATACTGGACTGCAGTCTGCCTCATGGTAGCACTGTGTTGGTATTTATTTGTTAACCTTGTATTACTGAAAGTTCATCCACCACTAGACCCCCCACCGGCAATACTGGATTGCAGTCTGCCTCATGGTAGCGCTCTGTTGGTATTTATTTGTTAACCTTGTGTTACTGAACTGGATACATGTATTTTTATAAACATCACAGAAAGGAAAGTTATTAGGTATATACAATGTTGTGTCGACACATTGAAAGACACAGAGATACGAACTAAGGAGCTTAAAATAGGTGAAAAAATCATCACTGAATTTCTCGCGTATTGCTAGCGACGAAATACTAGAGCACCTCAGCTTTGTGGCATTTCTTGCAATTATTGCTAGTGACGATAAAACGTCATCATTACACTTGGCTCAAGGGTTAAATACAGTACTACAGTTTTCTGTTTGGTTTGAAAATAGACTAGATAATCGGAAAATTTTTGACCGGAAAAAAACCTGGAATTTGAAAAGAGTTTTTGAGTGGCCATCCCGAGTTGGTTCTGGATAATTCTGATATTAGGTAGACTATTGAATTGTAAAATCTTAATTTTACCACAATTCTACTCTTCTCAAAGCATGAAGAAACCCAATAACCACCCATTATAACTTTCAAATAACTGGTTGTTATGAAGAATTAACTGCTTAAATTTTAATGGTACTTTGGTATTCAGAGACCACTACTTTTGGAACAGTTTTTTCTTATCTGGGATTTACAAAAAAACCTACATTATTAGAAATAACAGACTATTTGACTTACTGTGAAAATCACATGTCATTATGACTGTAAAAAACACTGCAATGTTTCATATTGGTTTTCAAAACAGATATAGGCTACAGTGAAATACATCTTCATGAACACTTGTTAATTTTTATGGTTATCATTGTATTTTTATATTGTTTATAACTTATTGTAATTTTCGTTTCAGTAAAATGAGTGAACTACTGGGAGGTGATGAGTCGTTCCTATCTCTGTGGACAGACAACTTCCTGACAAAGCCCATGGGACTGGACTGGTCTCTCAAGGACCAACAAATTGTCCCTGTGCCAATTGTGATCCTTGATGATGGGAGGATCGCTTTCAAATCAGATGATGGTGAGTCAGATTCCCTAATCTAGGGTAAAATAATGTATTATTTATTACATTTAATCTATTATAATGTTATGAAAATCACAGTGTGCAGTGATATTCATACAGCATTCAAAGATTGGTTCTCAATGCATAGAGTAATTATTACATTTTTTTTATTTCCTAGTTTGTTATAGATTGTGTTAAAACACAAAATCCTTAAAACACTGAAAAAAATTTGTTCTGCTTTCAATCAGCATCCATTTAGAGATTTTTATAATACACAGTGAGTGTCATGCATTCCAGTAAAATTAATTTCCTGACGGTCGTAAACCAATACGTTTACCATACGCATTGCTACAAATTTGTGGCACTTCCATCACTTGTAATATACACAATAAAATAAAATAGAACAATATAAAATAATACCATATGCTGGGATTAGCGCTATTCTAATGATATGAATATAGGGTTAATTTCTATGTTATTTTATGACAAAAACACAAATTATCACAGAATTAAAAAAATATTTTTATGACAACAACAAACAAAGAATAATTAACACACCCTCAAAATAATTTGAGTTTGGCAAGTGCATCACCAGACATTGATTAGTTTTTAAACTTTTTGTGTTCACTTAACCTTTCCTCAATGTCTGTGGATTCCAATCCTCCAAACATAATCTTCTATTTTTTGTTACACATAACGATGGCAAATGTCTACAATCTTGATATCTTATCATATGTCAAATCTCATCTATTGTATTACTTTGAATTTATGTTTATCATAATTCATATATTTCATTGTTTCTTAATAAAATAATATTGTCTTCTCTATAAAAAAATGCCCAAAAACAAGATACACATCTATTATAGAATTTATTTTTCAAGAATAAAGTTTTCATATTTCACATATTCCCAGTTTTAATACTAACTGTCATGTTTTTTAAATATTTGTGTATTTATTAAATAGCAACTCAACTGGTAACTTAAGGAACCGATCTATGAGAGATCCATAGGGTAAAGTAGAGTATCAGTTTGAAGGAAGCATTATAGCTCGTCTTTCTGGCACAAGCAGGTAAGCTAGGTATGCTAATGGAGTCCGTGATGAAAAGGTTGCCAATTTAGATGATCGATGACTGACAGATGGCCTGACAACATTGGCTTGATGGGATGGCGATCTGGGTAGTGAGTTCACTTTATAAATTATGATTAGGAATTTATTTGATGATAGTATATCAGTTCAGAAATATATAAGTAGGATTGGCTCTCCAATTATCAATTTTTTGTTTTGCTCATTAATTAATATTAGCACTGAAGCTAAGCTAAATCCCTTAGATCGACTCCGGTTTTTGTACATATTGCAAGTCTTTTTTTGAACAAACTGTAAAAAAAATACTATACCTGTTTAATATATTCATTGCGTCACATTTTTTTTTTTTTTTTTTTTTTTTTTCATTAAATGTAGATACTATAATTTAAGAAATGTTTTGTTTTACTGCGTAATTTTTACTTTGGCCACTTTTTAGCAGTGAAAAAAAACTTGTACAAAACTTCAAAGGAAACAAAATGTGTAAAATGAAGAAAAAGAGAATATTTACTTACATTTTCAGTATAAATAAATTTTTTGAATTTCTGCAATATGTTTTGTAGAAAAAACGCATAACTTACAAACATTGTAAACAGTAGGCTAAGAATTTTTTTTATACCTTAGAGAGTAAGTGCAAAAAAAATATTGTTATATTGTAAACATAATACTCTATTAAAAAATAACAATATATGTAACCATAGTTGTACAGTGTGAGTTAAAAGTATGGGTACACTCTGTTTAGTTTTTGATGGATGAAGATGGAGGGATGGAACTCGGGACATCTTTCTAGGAAGTAGAAGTAAATTTTTTAGTCAGTGTTACAACTTTGCCTATTTCTCCAAAATGGAATTTTGAGGGCGTGGCTCAAAATGTTTAAATGTAAAGATCCATTAGTAACACGTTATTTGAAAGGTCTTGATAAAAAGAGCAGCAGCAGTGGAAACCAGATCTTTTCTACCTCTACCCAGTGCAAAATGGCAGCTCATTGAAATTAATTAAGTTAAAAGCTGAGATGGATCCTGCTCAACATTTAATAGACAAATATAGAAAAATGAAACTCAGGACACCCCTATAGGAAACAAAAGCGAACCATTTCCCCAAAATGGTCTTTTTGGAGGGCAGATAGAGGGCACTAATATTAACCCTTTGAGGACCAATTATTGCTGTTTGGAACTTACGCAAAAGTGTTACTTTGCCATCTATGTTTTCGTAATATATATTCATTATTCACAAATCACAACGATATTATTTTTGTATTATCCCTTAACTTGTTTATTTCATCTGAAAGGCTGTCCCATATTCATGCAGGTATGTTTTCAGATTTGTTTTTTTAACCCTCTAAGTGGCAAGCGCCGTCTGAGATGTATGTTTCACGCCGCCGCGAAGTGGCAAGCGCTGTCGCTTCACATTTAAGGCCGTTGCTCCGCAACCGTCCATTATTTTTTAGGCCTAGTTTGAAATATCGTATTCTCCATGAAATTTCCTATACGTATCATATAGTATAGTGTGTATTCATGTTACTAATGTTTGCTGGCTTAAATGATTCCGACGGGTTTTCGTTTGACCTGGCGGCAGACGAGAGAACAGCTGTCTACTCGTCTCGTCACTGTTTTGTTTGGCGACTTTGCGTACTGTTATTGTCAGTATATTGTTTCCTCCTTCCCGCGTCTATGTTTACCGGTAAATGTTTAGGTTATTCGTTCGTCATGGAAAATGTTGGGGTACTTTGGGATTATACCCGACTACACCAGTATGAGGAACACAAACAAATAAATTTACAGAAAAAAAAACATTATAGAACAAAAAAGCAACTCTTCAATTACAAACTGACAATGATTATTAATTGTTAATGGGTTTCCTTTGACGCCCAGAAAGCAGCAATATCAAGGATGAGTGAGTCTAGTGGATATCCGCCTTCAGCAGCAACTGCCGACCGCAACGCATATTTTAGATGTAGGCAACTAGTCATGATCTTGTAAAAAACGAATGGTCCCCTCTTCGCTCCTGGGTAAATCCCAAATTCTCATTGTGTCACTCATCACTAATCTATTATACACACAGTAAAAACACGGAAGTACAACAAAGCGACGCACTCGACAGACACTTCGGCACGAAAAGTACAGTCCAAATTTTTTTTAAACCGTAGACTTGGCCGCGGACTACTAACCTGCATGAAAAAGTCAGTCTCGCTGTGTTTAAAACTGTCCCGGCGGATATGAAAACGGAATGCAAAAATCAGTGACCTTTAACGCTTCCTCTCGCGATTTAAAAGTGAAGCCAATGTCGTACAATTCTGTAAGATGCGTCAAATTAAAGCTCTTTAATATTGGCAATCTATTGGTTACATTTTTAAATATTAAAAAAATTTCGAAATAATTTTGATTATTGTTTACATTTTACATAGCGTTTACAATGACAAGAAAAAAGTAGTAAGCGAGGATTTTTTTTATTTTTTGGTCAGACAAAATTTGTCAGCGAGAAAGTTGTGTGAAAATAGATTAATATTTTTTTTGAAATTTATCATTCTTTTTATTGGAAGTTTAGTTTAGCCTGTAGTAGCATATGAAGTGATGAGTGAACGTTTCTGCTGGAACTGTAGTTGGCGCATTGGATCACTGATACCGTATTAACTCAATAAATTAGTTTATTGTGCAATAAAAATACCTTTACGAAAGAACCAAGTTAATTTAACTAATTTATTAGTCTTAAAAATATTGTGGGTTTAATTGTTATTGCAATTATATACTTTATCCGTAGCAATAAGTGTATTATTTACAACGGTGTTAACTCACTTGTATTCTATGCTTAACTAACTATTAGTATTGAGCAATTACAACAAGTATAATGATTGCATTGAACTTTTTTGCATTAAAATAATAATCTTTAATACTTACAGTACTTTTTTACAATGGAGCGGCGTCATCATATCACTGGCGTCACTATCCTCTTCACTATCGCTGGTCTCAGAATCACCGATGTTTATTATAAAACTTTCGGTTGCGTCATCTATTACGTTTTCCTTCTCTCAAAATACTCATTTTCCACTTTTATTACCTTATCACAAACTGTTTTTCCACTCTTCTACAGATATAGCATCCATTTTGTTTTTACACAACTGAATTGTATCGGCTATTTTATTGGTAACATTTTTCTGGGCTACAAAGTTTTTAACTATTCCCCAAATCATCTCGATTGGTTTAAGGTCCGGGTGGTATGGCGGTAATCGAAGAACTGAATGACCAAATTGATGGAGGAGAGATTATCAAAAACAAAAATTTTTTATCTGTCCTTATGGAGTTTTATTAGTTTGTACAATTCAGGTTTTAGTAATGAATAGTCGTATTCAATTTCATGTTAATCCAACCATTTAGTCATATCAGCCTTTTTCGAGTTTGAATTTGGAGCTTTATTTACTTGTACGTTGTGATAAGAAGCATTGTCAATGACAACGACCGAATTTTTGTGGAAGGTTGGGAATTAACTGTGTTTTGTCCAAGTCACAAAGTTTTCATGGTTCATTTGCATGTGATAGTCACCTTCGGTTGTTCCAGCCTTCCAAACTAGACATGCATTGCGAATGAAACCCATGTCCCCCCCCTCCTGCGTGGACTATAATTGCTCTATCGCCTTTACTTATATTACTTAACCCTCTAAGCTACCATCACACCAACCTTTTCGAGTAACGTGAGTAGACAAAACATAAGACTCGTCCATATATACGACTGGTTTGTTTTCTTTTCTGATTTCTTTTATTTTTTTCAAATAATCAATCCTCTTAGCTCTTATTTCATTCCGTTCAATTAAGATTTTTCTGTTGTTTTCAATTTTTTTTCCATTTGAATCCTAATTCTTTAATAATTGTTCGAAGACATGATACACTACCTTTGAAATTTAAATCCTCTGCAAGTGTGTTTTTTAATAACTTTAGCGAAGGAAGTGAACGCTCGGATTTGTAAAAATTGTAAATTTTCCTTCTTATTACACATTTGTCAAAGTCGTCAATATCTGTGACGATTTTACTTCTTTTCTTTCTCTTGGGTGTAGCAAATGAGCACCTTGTATCATCCGTGGTGTCAAGATCTTTCTTCTCTTTACGAATTTTCTTCACTACTCCAACCGAAACTCCGCAAGTTGCCGCTGTTCTTTCTATACCTTTCTTTAACGGTATGAAGTTTGGCTCAATAGTTTCGTTAAGCATGAACACGCTCACTTCGCCAAATTATTTCTCTTGCCTGACTGTGAAGTTTTTTCCTGAAGTTACCTTCGATACACGAATGTTTCCCATTATATAGAAGCCCGCACTAACCTAAAACACACTCCAGTAAGCAAAACTTAAATGTTAAAAAATAAAATTCGCACTAAGTTATAGGCTAAGCAATTTTCACGAAGCGATCGTCGAGGTCGCGGCAGGTGAACTGACTGAACTGGCAGGCAGGCAGTCGATATAGGACAATAAATATACCATAGAGTTCTGTGTAACGGTATATAACTTTACTGACAGTCGATGAGAGGATCCGACCCGTCTATTCGCATCTATCCCGCTAGTCACAAGCGCGTGACCTTGAGCGTACGTTTGCAGAAAGCCCTTTACAATCCTCCCGCACCCCTGCGCCTACCACCGCTCTCCCAGCTCGAGTCTACGGTTAAAAAAAATTGAACTGTACAAGAATGCGGCGCACCAGCTGAACGGATGGCGAGAATCTGTAGTCACGTTATCTACTAGATCGCTCGACTTTGACCTCTGTCTGAGGATGGGAGGGGTTTGCGATTTAGACAATTCCTGTTTTATATTTGTGCTATGACAAACTAAGCCACTATTATACTATTATAGGCCCTACACTACTGGGAGGAAAAGATAAGCCCCTTCTAGGGACTCGGGAGTAAAAAAAAAAAAACCAGTTTTATACATAGATTTAGTTTTTCCCATGTAACTTTTTTTGTTCTTGTAAATAGAAAAAAAATTATAAGAAGTAATTTGTTTAGAATAAAATTGTGTATATTCTGTGAATTTGACATTATTTTGTAGCTCCAGTAGTTTCAAAGTGACGGACAATAGAACTTAAAAATTATTTTTTCTAAAAAAATTTTTTTACACATCTACAATGATATTAATCTGAAAATAATGATAAGGCACCAAATATTATATTTATTCTTATTCTATAGTTCATAAGGAAAACAAAAATATATAATGTTGCTAGGTTATCGCTTAGATAATATTTTCTAAAAATAAGTTTAACGATCACGGCAATTTGCCCAAAAACGGCCTGCCACTGAGACCACAAGTGACCGCCACTTATAGGGTTAAGGAAAGTTTTCTACAGCTATAAAGGTTTGTCTGTAATCATCATAAAAATTCATCATTATTTTGTTTTCGTAAATGTACCTAATTAGATTATGTATTCTTAGATTATTTATTTTAAATACCAGAGCTTTAAACTTTTGTACATTTATTCAAACTTACATGTGAAATCAAAATATAAAATTTCCCACACGTTGTTAAATGTTTTAAAATTCAAAGGTTTTTTTAGTAGTGAACTTAAATGTTTTCTACAAATGCACATACATACAAACAAACTTTTTATTATTCCAAGTATATATTTTTCAGTAAAATATATTATTGGTAACAAATAATGCCTTAAACCAGAGCTTTTAGAAATAAATAATTATATCATTATGATTATTATCTCAAAAGCATACAAAATCGTCTATTTTCCACACACACACACAGTTTTTGAAAATTTACATCACATTCTATTCATATAAAAAGAGATCAATAGATACTGAAATAGTGAGTATAGTTTACCAAATTTAATTACTGTAATAATGATTAAGATTACTGTAATTTTTTCCTTTTTCAGGCCAGATTTGCTTGTTAGATGGTCTGACAGGTGTGGGAGTGGGCGTAGGGGAGGAGGCCAGTCTGGCCTTGCCGCCTTGCCTGAACGATGCCTCAGGTGATCTTCCCTCTCTCAGTGATGCAGCTATCAAGTCCATGTTGGTACAGGGAGCTTTGGACCAAGACCCGGAGGTGTGTAATCTTCCTTAAATCAGATTTATTTTCAAGTGAGAAATAGGTGCTGCTTTTATATATTTTTTTTATGTTTATATACATTAACTCAGGTTCATAAAGTTCACAAGTATCTTTGACATTGGTGAAGTGGTTGTTTGGCTGACCCAGGATTGATGTTTGGTTGGCTACTAAACAGCAGGACCGTGGCAGGCCAGTAGGCGAGTTGTGTAATAACAAATCTTATTTTCATGAAATTGATGGAGAGTTTCCCTCTGAGAAAGAAATTTATGGTCTGCTGTGCCAGTTTTCATAGGATTCAAAATTCCACAAGTATCTTGGTCATTGGTGAAGTGGTTGTTTGGCTTACCCAGGACTGATGTTTGGTTGGCTAAACAATCGGGCCATGACAGGCCAGTAGGCGAGTTGTATAATAACAACTGCTGTCCCAGTTTTGGTAGGAGTCAAAATTCCACAATTATTTTGATCATGGTGAAGTGGTTGTTTGGCTGACCCAGGACTGATGTTTGGTTGGCTAACAGGGCCGTGGCAGGCCAGTAGGCGAGTTGTATAATAACAACTGCTGTCCCAGTTTTGGTAGGAGTCAAAATGGGAGAGTAGCAATATGGAAGTGAACGTATAATTTGTCAACATCCTCAATATCAAAGAGTGCAGTCTCAAGCAGCATGTGGAGAGCTCGGGATGGGAATATTAAAATCTTGTAAATTATCTCGGCATCCACATATTATATACTATATTAATTCAATTTTAAACTATTCACTCTCAAATTAACAGTAAATAAAATACTTTTATGTAATTTAAAATATAATAATTCTCATCCGTAGAATTTAGTTTTGTCTCTTTGTGGATTAGCCAGATATCAGTCTTTATTGGGTGCGGAATTCTTGGACTGAGGTTTCTTACAAATATAAACTTTATTCAAAAGCGTGTTCATTAAATATTAAGAACAATTTATAACTGTAGTATTAATTTTGAGGCACCACAAGAGGTTCATACCACTAGGATTATACAGGGTGTCCCCAAGAGTAATCTGAAAAACTTCTCAGGTAGTTTCCTATCAACAAAATAGTGAAAAAGTTCATATAAACATATGTGGGAAAAGTTTTTACAGCCATTTCAATAAAAATTGTATCTATCTGTTAGATTCTTTAGCTATAGATTATTTTTGTATTGTTATCTGTATTAGAATTATTACTTTAATTTATTGTTATCTCTATCAAGTTAGCCCATTTACAGCCAATCCGATATAGTAAAATTAATTGTTGGTATAATTTATTGCGAATTTTATATACTACTTAATTTTTTCGGACATTGGATTACAGTATTGTATAGTTTTTCTTGGTTGGTATAAATAAAATTTGTAAATCATCAGAATAGTTGTTAATGAAGTATATCACCAGAGTTGACTAAATTTTTGTGATCCAACAGAAAAGTAGTAAAAACGAATTGACTTTTAAAAATCCTTACATGAAGCTTGCTGCAGAAACTCGTCCTGTTACAGCTGCCCCTGGTGGGTCCTGACATACCGGAGTTACCGGACAAGGATCTAGCAGATGATGACCTCAAGGCTCTGGTCTCATTCCGATGTCAATTCTGTGACTTCTCCTCTGCTGATGTGCCCAGTCTGATGCACCACTCCGAGACCGTGCATGCTGAGGTAAGTCCGATTACTTTATGAAGAATCCAGACTTTTCTGTAATGATTGAGGTGGTGGAAAAAATGGAAATTGCTCAGTGCAGTGTTAAGGCTGTAAAGTGAGTGGTCCAAAACTTCCCAACTGAAAGAATCCAGTTAAGTTTTGGGTCTGAGTTGCAGTATTTTTGTGGGAAAAGCAAAACTATCGTTGTATCTGTTGTTATGAATCGTTCTGGCGCTATTGTACACCACTGACCTGTATACTTGAAAAAAAAGTGATTGACTGTTGGTCTGTTCTCATGAACTTTGCTTCGACTGAAGCCATTACAGTGGCTGTGACCAAAGGTGGACAACCTGTCGAGTTTCATCATGGACTTTTTTACGTCCATCTTTGAGATTTCTGACTCACTAAGAACTTTGTCTCATCGCATTACCATCTTTCGGCATATCATACTACACAATATTGCAGAAAACCCTTGTGCACTGGGCAGACAGTTTTCAACTCATCTCCACAGAATCTGAAAGCATTCAAAGGCCAGTAACTGAATGACATCTTCAAGACTGGTCGATGGAGTGACCATTTTATTCAATAAAGGAATACTTTGAATCAAGATGATTGAAATTTTTGAGCAAGACTAGACCCTCAAAAACACATGTGCTCTTTGTGACTGTGAACTATTCCCGTATGCAACAAAACATCCTTTATGTAAAAACATGCCTCGTAGCTTTGTAAAACAAAGAAGTATGGGGTCGAGCACAGAGGACACCACTGTCCTTACAGTCAGTTTGAACATTTCATTCTTACCATATTGCTAAAAACTGTTTATGTTTATTTATGTGGACATTAAACATATTGTGTTTGGTATAGTAAACTGAGTAGAGACACTGAGTTAGTATTCATTTGAATTGAAATAATGTACTAATGTTTGATTGACTTAACCATTAGATATGTATGTTTGACTTAATTATATGACAAGAACTATTGTTATAAAGTGAAGAATAGTTATGTCGTTTTTAATAATTCTAGACTGTTTTTAAACTAAATTAAACAATTTTTATGTGAAGATTACAGAAAAACAAAGTAACCATAACAATAAAATATAGGTTTATGTATAAATAACCTAAATTAACCCTATTTGTGATATATGATAAAACACATGGTGAAAAGTCTCACACATTAATTGGGCTTAAATCCTGGCAATCCGGGTAGGAAGATCTTGAATTATAAATCAGAAAACAATAAAATTAGTTTTTCAAAGTTGATAATAAGACTGTATAGTGTTTTCTTGATGGACAATTTCTAAAGTATGAGATTTTTTAACTTGATGAAAAAAGTCAAGGTTTGTATCCTGTTTGTGTTTTTAGCTTCAGTCAGAAGCTGAAAAAGATCAAGATGA
Source organism: Homalodisca vitripennis (assembly GCF_021130785.1). NCBI lineage: Eukaryota > Metazoa > Arthropoda > Insecta > Hemiptera > Cicadellidae > Homalodisca > Homalodisca vitripennis. The sequence continues at coordinate 54,848 of NW_025779752.1, forward strand.
AATTGTGGAAGAAGTGGCTGATTCTCCTTCTTCTTCTTCAGGTAATTGTCAGGTTTTACTTTTTAACTAAAATTTTGGGTTGAATAACCCGGATTTCTTCTCCAGCAATTCCTAATATTTTTGAACTGTTTCCATTAGCTTTAATGTTAACCAATACTAATAAGTGCCAATGATGCGCTTTACAGATGTGCCTGTAAAACTGGAATCCACTGAGCCTACAGTAGACATGGAAGATGAAGACATTGTGGAACAGTTTGTCTACTTGTGTTCCGAGTGCAAGGAAGGCTTCAACTCTGTTACCCAGTGTAGAGATCACATGATCAAGGTGGGATGGGCCGACGTTTGGTGATTGAGAATACTAAGGTCATTCAATTAGTAAAGAGGACAAATTATAAATGGTTTCTTCTCCAGACCAATTTGTCCCTTCGATTATTGAATGAACCTCGTATGAAAAATAACCCAAGAATACCACTCTATTTTAGAAAAATTTGCAGAAGTTCAGAAAAATAGCCATAATTTAAGAACAAAGCCACGTCCCTTACCTTCTACTTTAATTTTATAGATTATAATCTGGTAATTTTATAGGTTATAATAGGGCTTCCAGAATTAAAGCTTTAAATGTGCAAAAACTAAAGGCATTCCTTTTTTTACATTTATTAAACGTATTTTTAAACTAAAAGTGTTTGAAAACTTTCAAACCACCCCTAGTATGAGGAAACAATAATAATAGCATATTTTATAGAAAGAAATATTTGTACAACTACAAAAGTTGTCAAGGGAAACAAAACTTAGATGTTTGAAATCCGCACATACACGCAGCAGACACATGGCATTGCACAAATGTAAATGTATAACATAAAAACTACAATTGAAATATTATTTACAAAAAACACGTTTTTAGCGATTGGTAATTTGCACACTAGCAATTAGCAGTCATCTGCAAATAGACACAGCAGACTCGTGGCAATGCACAAAAATAAATATAGAAATTATTTACAAAACTGTCATTCGTTAATGAGGGTATCTATTTGTGGGTTTTCAAAAACAAAGTACTTTTTTGAGATTGGTAATTTGCGTAATGCCAATCAACTGTCGTCCTTTAATAAACGCAGCAGATCTTTTGCAGTTTTGAATGTTGAATCCAAATTTTTCTTTAGATTCATTGGATTTGAGATTCGAATTTGACACATCACTAGAATTTATAATGATTAGATATAAAAGAAAACATAATCTAGGTGTTTATTAAAGTGTCTTAATGATGGTAAATTGGGGTGACGTTTACTCAATGCACATTGATGGTAACCATAAGTGATTTTGGCAAAGGTTTGAAAACCCGTAATGAAGTTAAAAACTGAATGTACATCGGTGAACTTCAAACCTCTGAAACATCAGTTGATGAATCTAAGTAAGTCCTCCACAGTCTCTACTTACAGCCATAACTGTACACAGAAAGTATTTTCAGCAAATTACAATTCAAAGTTTACCTTTAGCTGAATTAAAATGTTGAACTTATATATTTCATTGTTTTACATTTCATTTATAATGTGTACCTTTATTTTAGTTTCTGACATTTATGTTACAATTTATTTGTATTAAGCTTTTTATGTGCCAAATCCTAGTGTTCAAAACACATTACAGGAATCTGCTCACAGAGTTGTGTAATCTATAGTACTGCACAATTACGTTAACCTTTACAATGTTACTACTAAAAATATGTCTTTTTAAGGAAAAGAATGTTTATAAAGAAAGAAATTTGGATGGTTTACTTAAATTTTACTGTTTCAATTACAATTAGCTGTATGACGAGCATAACTGAAGGGTTTGTAGTGAGTTTTTTAAGAATTGAAGCAATTTGTTAAAGTTCTATCCGCATGGTCAAACCCACACCAAACACAATACTAGGCCTACTTATACAATGCCACAACTGTGCAAGTGGCACCTTGCAAATAGAAACTTGAAGCCATAAGTAGAAGTCCCAGACCTGGCCTGTGGTAGAAATGTTTATTAGATACTAAGATTTTTATTTTGCTTTCTAGGACCATAACATGGTGTTTGACAGTGTGCGAGGAAAAGACCAGTGGACTAAGAAAGATACAGAAGTAGAGATTGTCCCTCCAGACACCCCTTCGGTTCCTCCTACGCCCCCACCTCCACCTAAACTTGCTTCTTTTGAGAATATCAAACAACCAGTCACAAAAGTGAAGGACTATGATCCAGAATTTGAAGCTAAGCCTTACAAGTAAGTTTACAAATCAAGTTTTAAGTTTTATTAATTTAATTATAAATTAATACTTCTAACTCATTGGGGACTTTATATTTCTGCATTTCTGCTCACTGGATGGGATCAAAAATGCTAAAATTTGCAAAATAATTCCATTACAACAAAAATTTAATTCATAAGCAATGTTTGTAGCGTAATACAAAGGCTACTAAATGGTCTCATTTTTAAGAATATGAACGATCAAATAAATTGTTTTATATTAAACAAAAAAAAGGTAATATGAGTATTAAAAACATAAATGTTATTTTGTTCAATTGAAAACAAAATTTGTTTGTATATCTAATTTATTTGGAGCACAAATTTTGGAAGCCTGTTATTTTTCAGCTAAATAACAACAGTAATTATATAATACCTCTAAGTATTTTTATTAGTAATTCTGTTGTATTCTAAACATTAGAGAGTGTTGTATATATTTTGTCAACTCCACTTGATACCCTGGCATGTTCAAACACATCACAGCAGAACAAAAGATCCAGTATTTATTCTTCAGTACTGTTTTAACCTTCTCAGATCACAGATAGTATGTACTCTAAACATAATATTGGTCATTAGCATGCATAATGTTCAATATTGAAATGAAAGACTGCACCTACAGTAATGATCTAAATGGCTAGTACAGACACTGTGGCTAGTAACTGTTAACAGAGTGCAGACATAATATATGACACAACTCGACACTGAAATACATCTTATAAGCAGTTATTGCATTGTAACTCTCTCTGTCTGCAAAATCTTGTCAAAAAAGCCAGCACAAATGGCGCAGTGTAGCGGGTACGGCGGTTATCGCAAGATAACCAGATCAAGCAATGTTGAGCGTGGCTGCTGCTTGGATAGGTGACCGCTGAGCGATCCTGTCCTTGTAAGTAGCCCGGCTATTGGTGGTGGTTCGGAAGTCATCTTTAAGCCGTTGGTCCCCAGGTTAAGTGTTAGAGAGGGCTTCTTAGCCCTAACTTCGCCTGGTAAAATAAGACATTCTTTACTTTTTTTACTTTTACTTTTCACAAAGGGCAAAATGATACCCAATTGTATGAACCAATCTTGGACAAATAAAAGGCGACTCAGAAAAATTAATGCAGTTGTTGCAAGACGTCCAGTCAACATTCTCTGGTCAGTTCTATAAACTACAGGTCATGGCAGAGAACAAACGTGTTGATTACAAATTTTCCATCATATGTGTATGGAGTCATTTTACCCCGTTGTGAAATGTATGTGACACTTTTATATTTTTCCACTAATCACTAAACTGAAGATCTTGAACTGTGATGACGACGTGTGCAGGTGTCCCGAGGTGTTCTGTGTGCACAGATTCCGCACAATCACTGTTCTGGAGCAACACATGAAGTGTCACTTGCAGGACGAGACACGCAGGTTTGTCTGTACAACTTGCTCGAATATCTTCCTCAAGTGGAGCCAATGTGCACAGCACCTTTGGAAGGAGCATAAAATTGACATTGATCTGTATACTTGTAAGGTAAGTTTTGCAAATCTATTATCTAATGCCACACATTAGTTATATTTTGAAAGTCAAACATTTTGAAATATATGTAGAAACCAGGGTCCCCACCCGACCGTGAAAAACCGTGAAACCGGGAGTGGAAATAAGCCGTGAATTTCGTTCACTGTGAAAAAACCTTAAATAAGCCGTGAATTTTTGTTTACATACCGTGAAAATCTCTACAACTTTTGAATAAATAAAATCAACACGGGTCGTCGTCAGACGATCATAAGGGAAAGTTGAACCTCGCTATTGCAAAGTAAAAAGTAGCACGCAATGTAGGGGATAGACCACGAAGTTTGACAGGTGCTGCTATCTGAGCGATTTTACTGATAATATGGTTTATAAACAAATGAGGAAAAGGAAGGGCCGGTGGGAGATGACGCTTCCGGCTCAAATCACGTGAGGCCTGTCTTTGTCTGTCGCCAGGTTCCGGGCCTTGGCTACGCTACGCGGCTGTAAACAAGGCATTCTCTGATTGAACGCGAGATTAATAACACAATTTAATTACTTGATAGATTGTCGTTTAATGTAAACACTTTTCGTATTGGAGTTTTATTGTATCAGATATAGTCTATTATTGTTTTCATAAAATAAAAAAAGTATACAAATCCTTAATCTAATGTAAGGAAATTTAAATTACATTTTAACTTAATTTCATTCTATTAAATCCCTTATTTTATTTAAATATTAATGAGAAAAATGCTATTCAGTACGATATCTATAATCGTTGCCTGTGTGTAATGACTGTTAACACAATGTAATAATTATAAAAAAATTTTAATTTATGGTGGACAATAAATTGAATTAATTTAGGGTCTTGCGTAAATAAATATAGTATAATAATGTGACGGAGCAGAACCTACACGACACATATCAATTAACGCAGCGAGACCATAACTTTATAGGCCTATATAACTGTTTTAATTACCAGTAAGGTCGTTTGAGAAAACAATTTTATTTTTCATCTCTTTAGATATTAAACGGTAGTGATATGCGTTTTCCTTATCAATAATATTTTTTATGATTCCTAAGCTGCATGGATATTACGAGTGTACACGGTTTAAATCTTTTATGGTGAATGTGTGTTTTAAATTGTATAATGTATTAGTAAAATATTACAAATGAAACGTCATGTTATAAAAACGTTAGAAAAAAAAAAACCATTGCATTTTTTCTAACCAGGAAACAACAAACGTCAAGTAACTTTGTAGTGTTAAGCTTTATTACTACAAAACTACAAATCGAGGAAGTCGTCCAAGTATAATTTTGTCGGGTTCCATACGACTACATTAACGCTATTAATCATTTCATGCAGATGAAAAATATATCGTACAAGGTTCATTTATTGTAATGTGGTGCAGCGATGTTATGGTAAAAATAACCTTTGTTTGTCTACTGTCAATGAGAGTGGAAGGGGAGGGGTATATCGTGTACTCCACTCCCCCATCCTCGGACAAACAGCTGGTTTCATGTCTCAACATGAAAGATTTGTTTCCCCAGCTCGGCACTCCAATCTTATTCTTATTGTGAGAATTGATATAAAGATTTAAAGCTTTTCATTCAACTCATTCTGACACTTTCTCACGGAAATTCTTCTGTTGAAAGAGGCTTCTCTGTCAACAAACAGTGTATAGTTGAAAAACTTGAAGGAGGAGAGTTTAGTCGCGTTGAGAAAAGTTTGTGACGGCGTATCAGCAGCAGGAGGATTGGAGGCAATGGAAATCACTAATGGAATTAGTTCATGCTGCCAAAAATTCCCACGCCCACTACTCGGAGCACTTGGCAAAACAACGAGAAGAAATGAAAGACAAAATTAATTCTGAGAAAGAGAGGAAGCAAGCTGCAATAGAAAAAAAAAAGAATTGGAAGCACAAAAATTCCAGGTTTTGTCCGACGCCAGGAAAAGGGCAGCTGAGTTAGACGATAAGATACAGGAACTTAGCAAAAAGTGCAAATCGTAATTCACTTTTATTCTAGACATTTTTATCAATTTCTTTATTTATGTGTACAAATATAATTTTTTTTGTATAAACTGGTACCAAATAACTTTTCTTATAACAAGTTGTATATAATTTTTATACATTTAACGTTTATATGTTATTTTAATTTCAATAAAATTGCCTTTTCTTATGTACTAATTAAAATGTGAACCTGTGATTATGTGAAAATTTTCCTGTGGAAGAAATCGATCGAAATAATAATAATAATGTGTTAAACAAGAAAATAATTTAATAATCACGCAAGTGTACTTCATGGACTCAAACGAGTTAGCCTTAGCCAACGTACGAATCCTGTCACCCTGCATCTTGTCTAACCTGTGTCAACAAAGTTCTCTTCAGATTTCAACAAACTTGTTAGTTAAAGAAAATTATGAGCTATGTGCATGCTAATTATATTGAAATTTGTCTTTGTCATTGCTTTGATGACTGTTATGATGATGTTTTGTAAAAAATAATATGCCTTGTTATATTTCATTATGTTAGCAAATCGCACATAAAATCGGGCGCCGCTCGCCGCTCATTGCTTGCGTCGTAACCGAAGCCTATTGTTATTTCGTTCTTTTAGACGTTTCCGTCAATTGCTGCACGACCAATGACATCGTTAGTCAAATGGAAAGAAGTTTTATATTGTATTTTACCGCTCTCTGCCGCGTCTGTAGTGTTTACGTCTCAACTTCGCCCCTCTCCAACACGATTTTGTTTGTACCGGTAACGTTGTTTATGAAAACTTTCCGACCTTGAATTTTAATTTTTTTAACCGTGAAAACCGTGAATTAGCCGTGAATTTGAGTATTTAGATTGAGTGGGAACCCTGAGAAACTCATATGTGAAATGATACTATATGTCCTTAATAGTCAGTGTTCATCTTTTAATTTGAAAGCTTTGCATATTATTAATTATCAACATTTTTAGGAAACACTACGTTTTGTACTAATTCTCAATGTGTTTTATATGAAACCAGAACAATCTTTCCGTGGTTGCTAATTTCATCAGTCAGATTTCGGGTGGATTGGATGGGTCGCAGTGCACCATGGCTGCGTTGTTTGATCTGTCTGAGGCATTTAATTGTGTGATGCTTAACACTTTGTTAAACAAGCTTTGCTTATATGTTTTATTAATGAGGATAAGTTCCTAATTGACAGATTGCATTCAGCTGAGAGTTATTGTAAACGATGATATTGAACATACTTCAAGCTGGAAAGAGATTAAGGCAGGAGTTCCACAAGGATCGATATTGGGTTATCCTATAGTTTGTAAGTCACAAACATTTGCCAGGAGGAAATGTACATGCTCATTGCATTGATTGCCTGAACTACCAGAGTATATCAGACAATCACACTCATTATTTGCAAATTTTACCTACATTTTACAATTACATGGTTATTCTTTAGCTATTTTTCAGTTTAAATCTTCTCTAAAAGCTGTGGTGAAATGTATTTTATATTCAAAGTTAATTTTAGAACAATTTGAGTACTCAGGAATTTGTATAGTTAAATTTAAAAAATATATACAGTGGAGTCCCGCTAATCCGAACACGTGTAATCCGAACGTCGGTTAATCCGAACAGGTCCAGGAGGAATTATTTATAACGATAATGAACAGTTATAGGAACTATTACATAAAAAATGAAAATGGGTGCATCATTTCGTACATAAACAAAGAAAACTTTAATTAAATAGATCTCGAATCGATCTGCTTGACATAACACTGTCTGAATTCCAGCCAAAGCCTGAAATTTTATTCTTAACTGAGCATAAATGCTCTGAAAGTGATTTTGCTTACCTAAAAATTCCAAATTATGAAATAAGCAGTTATTACTGTAGAAAAACCACAGTTGGTGGGGGAACAATGATACTAACTCGTAGTAACAGTAATATTAAAGTAAAACCAATAATGTACCCTCAAATTAAGTCTCTGCTTAAAGACAGAGAATTTGAATGTTGTCTTTCTCAACTCTTTTTTGGTGATAACTCCTACTTACTAGTATGTATTTATAGATCTCCATGCAAAAAGTATGATGATTCCTTCCTAACTAAGTTTGATTCTCTCTTAGGCACAGTAGCAAAAATACATGGTAAAAGTAATATTGTAGTGGGAGGCGATTTCAATATAAATGTATTAGAGCATAGCAACACATATATAGAATTTGTAAATATTCTGAAAGCTTTTAACCTTTATTATTTAGTTGACTTTCCTACTCGAGTTACTGATCACTCCAGAACTGCCATTGACAATTTTGTAACAAATATAGATAAAAAACTTACTTGTGTAACTGGCATAGTAAACTGAAATTTCTGACCATGATGGACAATTGTTGGAATTACACAATGTAAAAACAAAAAAGTACATCCAATAGCTTTTATAAATTTAGTAGAAACATTTCTGAAAAGCAGTGTAAATGGATTTGTGAAAGTTTTGGAGAGAGAAAACTGGTTGGATATGTATTGTGCTCCTGTTGAAGAAAAATTCAATGTTTTTTATACCACATTTATGTATCATTTTAATGTACATTTTCCTTTAACCAAAGTCAAAATTAATGCAAATTGTAAATCTTGGATAACTGACAGTATTAGGAATAAAAAGGCTACATTAGTTAATTTAAGTGCACAGGCTAGGAGTACTAAAGATAGTGATACCAAAGAAAATGTTAAAACACATAAGGAAAGAACTAAAACAGAATGTCATTTTAGAAAAGAAAAAGTTTTTTGACAGAAAGATTGAATGCTCTACTAACTTGATAAAATCAACCTGGCAAATAATTAATAATGAATTGGGTAGAAAGTTAACTGGTTGTAACTCAGAATTACTTCTGAATGTAGATGGTAGACAAATTTCTGATCCTTTATGTATAGCCGAAAGTTTTAATAGCTTTTTCTCATCAACTGTAGAAAATTTAATTTTACCAAACTTGCCTAATAACCTTGTTCTAAATGAGAATTCCCAAACTATAAATGTTCAAATGAATAAGTCCTTTTTACTTTCAACCAGTAAATTCAGATGTAGTTAGCACCATAATTGCCTCTCTCAATAATAAATTCTCATCAGGCCATGATGATGTGTCTGTGGTTGTCTTAAAACAATGTGGCAGAGTTATCAGTGGCCCTCTGGCTCATCTCATTAACTCCTCTTTTGTCACAGGTATATTTCCTGATCAAATGAAAATTGCCAAAGTTGTCCCAGTTTTCAAGAAGGGTGACCCTCATGATGTATCTTGCTACCGTCCTATTTCTCAGTTATCATGTTTTTCAAAAGTCTATGAGCGAGTAGTGTACAACCAATTTGCCTCTTATCTAGAATCTAATAGTTTTATTTGACAAGGAACAGCATGGTTTCCGATCTGGCAAGTCTGTGATTACAGCTGCAACTGATTTTGTGCAGTCAATAATTGAAAATATTGATAAAAAGAAAAAAGTGGCTGCCATTTTCCTTGACCTGAGCCGAGCATTTGACAGTGTCTCACATCCTAAATTACTACAGATTTTGGAAAACCTCAATATTGATAAAAAAACAGCTGCTTGGTTCAAATCTTATTTAACAAACCGCAAGCAATATGTTGAGATAACAAAGCAAAATGGAAAACAAATCAACAAAATCCAATCAAGACAACAGTTCATAAAATATGGCGTCCCCCAAGGTTCCATTTTAGGCCCTTTGCTGTTTGTTTGCTATCTGAAGGGATTGCCCAGTGTGGTCATGGGAAACGGGCAAATTTGTTTATATGCAGATGACACTAATCTTCTTGTAACAGAGGACAATATAAAACAGCTTGAAATTATCATCTTTTCTTAATATTTCCAATCTTATTCAAAATATGGCCCAAAAAAATTTATTAGTCAATTATGAAAAAAACACACCTTATGCAATTTTTCACAAAACAAAATTCAAATAAAGAGACCAACCTTAAAATCCTAATAGAGAATCATGAACTGGATCAAACAGACAGCACAAAATTTCTAGGGTTGACGATTGACAAAAATTTAGACTGGACAAACCACGTAAATAGAATTTCATCCAAAATATCATCTGGATTATTTGCTCTGAGAAGAATGTCAAAGCTGAGCAATCTCAAAACATTGAAAACAATTTATTATTCACTCATTCATTCTCACATAAACTTTGGAATTAGCCTATACGGGGGGACAGTCAAAGCAAATCTCAATAGAATTCTGAAATTACAAAAACAGGCTGTCAGGATCATGTTAAATCTTAGATGGAGAGACTCAGTTAAAATTTATTTTTGCTCAGCTACAAATTCCAACAGTATTTGCCTTATATATTACTGCCACAATCTTAACTGCAAAAGAATGTATTGAAATATCAGATTATCCTACTCAAAAATACAATACCAGGAATTCCAGATATAGAATAATTGGGCATCATAATCTTGAGTTCTATAAAAAAAGCCCAACCTACGTGGGACTAAAATTTCTTCAAAGATTACCTTGCCACATTAGATCGGAACAAACCTTGCCAAAATTTAAGAAAAAATTAACAAGTTACCTGACAGCAAAGGCACTTTACTCAATAGAGGAATTTTATGAATCAGAGGGCCCATTAGTTAGTTCATTAATTTGAAGCTTATTTTTAATAATTTAAAGTTCTCTTTAATTTGTAATATGAACTTGCAGAAATATAATGTTTATAGATTAACCATTATATTTTATGTATGGCTATTTTAAATTGGAAAATATACCCAGAATTCTAATTTGTTAATGTAAAGATTAGTCAATTATATTGTATATACAATGCTGACACTATTCATGTATAAAATGTATACAAATATGAATAAAGAGATTCTTATCTTATCTTATCTTATACAGTATTTTATTAAGACAAATTGTGTACGGTACAGTACATAAATAATGAAGTTAAATACAGTACCAAATTGAAACTTATAGGTTAAGTATGAGTTAAATTACTGTATTAAGAAGTGAAATCAAACAAAAATTGGACGTACAGTACTGTATTATTATTGAGTACAATATTAATTGTTAAAAGACATAAATTCAGTTATTGTCTTCTGTCGCATTGAAGAGAGTCTATTGGATGACGCGTAGTTTCGTACAACTATTGAACGCATGGACCCGTACAATATCCAGTACGCTCACACTAAATACGGTAAATGTGCTTGGTATTCTCAAACACGTTTATTTGTCAAGAAATACAATGCAACAGTCAGAAAACATGTTTTAATAAACAATGTTGATAATTCTATAACAAACTAGACCCATTCTCAAGTTTAAAACCGTATTTTTTCTGTAATTCTGGCTAATCCGAACAATCACATAATCTGAATAGGGCTCGGTCCCAATTAGGTCGGATTAACGGGACTCTACTGTATACAGTTAGGAACCAATTTATTTTATTACCCTGCCAATCAATGATAAAAAATCTATTTTTTAATGGTCTGTACCAAAATGTGATTCACATAAGTCACACTGTAACTTCTATTTTCTTGGCTGAATCTAATATAGAGTGAAACGTTCTTTCTCTGAACCATGAAAGTAGCCAAATTGTATAGATTTATGGTCTGTGCCAAAATGAGATTCACATAGGCCACATTATAACTTCTATTTCCTAGGCAGTATCTAATATAGAGTGAAACGTTCTTTCTCTGAACAACGAAAGTAGCCAGATTGTATATGTTTATGGTCTGTGCCAAAGTGAGATTCACATAAGCCACATATTGCTACTGTTGGATGAGACTATCACTTGAAACCATCAAGTGTAATGTGTAAAGTTCAATCTTTAGGAACTGTTTGTTTTACTGTAGAATATTTTTATTATCTGTAAATGTAAGAGTAAATGTAACAAATGTAAGATTACAAACAAAAGAAATAACAGCACCAAAGTAGAACCTTTTGATAGAAGTTCTCTTTTTAAACTTAGTAACAAGTACTACTGATAATTATTATATTGCTTGGGTAAACACAAGTAACATCGGGTAAGCTTGGTAACATTGTTAAGTAGAAAAACATACCCCTTAGTGTTTAATTTTTTAAAAGTAACTCTTGCCTCTAAACTTACAAGCGAGGTACTGAGCAAGTTGGGACAACAAGCAAGCGAGCTACTGAGCAAGTTGGGACATGTTGACAGGTGTGTCACGTGTACAAGACGACGACACGCAAGAAGCTGGAGAGCCACTGTCGGATACACAGTGAGGAGCGGCCATACAAGTGTACAGAGTGTAACAAGGGCTTCAAACAGCGGACACAACTCATCAACCACACAGTCTCGGTACACAACAAGGACAAGTGCAACGCACCTAAGTGGTACGTATCAGGTCCAGTACTCGCAGTCGCAACAAATCTTCCTTACTGTTATAGGTACAGAATTAAAAATAAATGGGTTCATTTCAAAAATACAAATCAGATTGATAATATTTTGTTTCACGACAGCAGTTTGCTGCTGATTTTTCATCATCAGTATCGAATTTTCATACTATATGATTTGGCCTACTGTATCTGTCTTTTCAGTGAATTAAATTCCAATCTTTTGTCAAATACTTTCTTCTTAAAACCTATTGTAGATTTCCTCCCTTTACTCCAGTATTATATATAATTAATAGTTAGATCTTATTCAACTTTAGAAGTATTTAGAGAATGTATATATTGGGCGTCCCTTCTAACGGGCTAAGCGATAATCGTTTCTTGTTTACCTAAATAAATTTAATACTTACGCCATTCTTAGTTTATATGTACAACTCATTAACCCATTGCGGATCGTATTGTTGAGGCGCGCAGACACCAGCGGGTGTGAATTAATTCACGGTCAGCGGCCGCACGAACAGCAATGGTGTGCCACATCGTATTGCTCACTATTGTATACTAGAAAATTCAGCTGCGAAGGTATTCGTTCAGATGGAACATGGGCCTGCTGGGGTAATCCGTGATGTAGGAACGAAAACACGCGAGCAAGGTTACGGCGTGGCAGGGATGATGTCTGAATCATAGTCTAAATAAAGCGGCTCGGGCGAATCGATTGCAACATAATAATAATAAATGCGTTTATTTTTTTCTCTTTTTTTAAATACATGTAAATACAGTATACAACAATGTACAGATTACAGAGAAAAAAATATACCAACCCAAAAAGAAAATAATCTTGCACTTGGGTGGGAGCCATCATCAGCTTCTTAATTTAATTTTTTTAATAATAAGCAGCAAACCCAAGTTCTATAATAACAATATGAAAATACAAACAAATAATAATAAACAAACTAAAATTACTCTTAACCATCAAATTAACACATTAATTAGAGAATAGTAAAATAAAATTTCTAACAAAAAGCGGAAACGAATGTTCTCTAATATTAGCATTACATATCAATCTTATACATTTTTTCTGAAGGACTATTAGACTAGATAAATTTGAAACATATGAACCACCCCACAATGACAATCCATACTCCATCCTAGAATTAATCAAAGAAAAATAAGCCAGTCTCATAACTGAGGGAGGACAAACTGATTTCAAATGAAAAAATGCCCTAAGTGATGACCGTAGAAAATTTTTCAGAGAACCTATATGAGGTTTCCACGATAAGTTTTCATCTAGAGTCAAACCTAGATACTTAATCTGACTACATTTATCAATTACGCCACAATCACACAGATCCTTGCTGCAATTTATTGAATGTATTCTTAAGGCTGTGCCAAAGATGCCGGATTGGGACAAAGAAAAAAATCATATATAATGTTTTTGATACATTCGAGGATAATTTATTACAAGCAAACCATATAGATATTTGATTTAGGTCATCCTGCATCCTTGAATATAATTCATCAACTGTTGACGCACTATAGGAAAATGCTGTGTCATCAGCAAATGCTGTCACCTTACCATTGAAATTTCCAGAGTAAAAGTCATTAACAAAGATTAAAAACAAAATAGGCCAAGAACTGATCCCTGGGGGACTCCAAAATGTAGACTTTCCAAGCAGCTGGTGCTACTGTTTATTTTGACGAATTGCTGTCGACCAGTTAGGTATGTCTTAAACCAATTCAAAGGGACACCTCGAATACCAGCAGATTCCAATTTATTTAGCAGCAACCCATGATTAACGGTATCAAAGGCTTTACTTACATCTAAAAATAAACCAGCCACTTTGTTACAAGAAACATTATTCAAACCGTTATATATATCTTTAAAAAAAAATGCTGCAAAGCCAGCTCTGTACTGAGTCCCTCTCTAAAACCAAATTGAACTTTAGAAAAAAATTTATTTATTTCTAAAAACATGAGTCTAACTTTAACTAATTTTTCTAATAATTTTGATAAAACTGGAAGTAAAAAAATTGGACGATAATTTTCTACGAAAAGCCTGTCTCCTTTTTTTAAATATACATATTACTGTAGCAATCTTAAGCACATCCGGAAAGCATCCTGAACTAATACTTTTATTAAATAGATTAAGGAGTACAGGAGACAATTCTTCTGACATTTTAAATATTAACCTTGATGATAACAATTCAACACCAGTACTTTTACTCAGCGAGAGAGACTTAATTTGTATTTTTAGTTCTGTCAGTGTAATGGGAAATAAAAATAAGGAACTTTCATTAATAAAAGGTTTAAAATTTGTTAAACAAAGGTGCTTAACCCTTTTAGCCCTGGCGTCCGATATATCGGACAGAGGTGGTCTAGCTAAAATGCCCAACGTCCGATATACCGGACGTCTCGAGAATTTAATGTAGCTGGCTAATAATATGTCCAAATGCCATCAGTTTCGGTATAGTAGTCGGTGAAGAAACGGGCTACATGCAAAAACAATAAACCTTCCAATTGGCATCGTATTTCGTCGTCATTGAGCGTAGTTTATTTGTCGATGTCAGTTGTCAGACGACTTCAGTTGCATTGTTGTTGTATGCTGACTTATAACCTCAATTAGTTTGCGTGATTGAAAGCGGTTGTTTTTCGTGTGATTTATTGTATTATTAGTAAAAAAACATGAGTAAACGTCGTAGAGAAAAGTTACCAGTGATTGAAAACACTTTGATAAACACTGGTACTTTGGGATTATACCGACGACACCCATACATGAATCGTTATTTGACATTTTGCTTCTACTGATTACTAGATTAGCGTAGAACAATATTTCGTCAATATAAAACAGGAATTGTCTTATCGCAAACCCCTCCCCATCCTCAGACAGAGGTCAAAATCGAGCGGTCTAGTAGATAAGTGATTGCAGAGTCCCGCCACGCGGCCTGCCGTAATCGGGATTCTCGAGAAAGATAAGATAACAGCGACAAAAATACCGATCACAATACCTGGAAATGCTTGTTGATTAATGGAATGTTAGTTCTGTTACTCAACTACATTGTTTTATAACGTTCTAAGTTCATTGAAAAAGGTTTAAGCGTTGAGGGCATATAACGGAATCTGACCCCATTCCCAAAGTACCATAAAATGTATATATTGTAAATATTATTTCTTTTACTTTTTTGAAAAATTAAACAAGTTTTAGTCTTACAAACCATTACAATTAGTTTGTGTTATTTTACAATTGTTATTATTTCAAAAGTGCAAAAACAAGTAAACAAATATCTGTATACTTCTACTGACGTGTATGTGGAAATATATGAAGAAGTGCTTATGCAGCAATACAATTAATTGGATATATCTCCTGCATTTATCAAGGAAAGTTCTTAAAATTTTGTGTGTAGTAAGAAATATGTGTACAACAAAATTGCTTCATTTTTCAGGGGCTACAATTTTTTTTCTACCGTTTATGTATGTCCAAACTATAAAAAATAAAAAAAATAAAAAAATTTTATGTATAAATACGCTAAAAAAACAAATCATTCTGTAAAAGAACTTTTTAACTATTACATCTAAGAGTACACTTATTTGTGAACAATTTAAAACAAAAACCTAAAAATTATCTTCAAAAATAAGAAAACTAGATGAATTTTCCCTCAATTCTGCACTACGGTCCCTTATCGCCATGGGCTTTCTGGCAAGTCCATGGAAAAATGGCTGGGGTTAAAAGGGTTAATATCATCGGTGATATATTGAAATGAATCAACTAGGTTATTAGGAACATTAACAAAATAATTGTTAAAACAGTTAGCAATTTCACAACTATCAGTCATAAGATTATTATTGTTCTGTAATGTTATTTTACTTCTACTTGATGAATTTCCTTTTATAATACCATTGACTGGATGCCACAGTCGTTTTGAATTGTTTCTGTATTCTTGGAACTTACTAATGTAATATCTGTCTTTAGTTTGTCTCACCCATGTTGATAATTTATATTGAAATTTATCAAAATTTTCCTTATTTTTTGTACAGGGATTTTTTAAAATGATTTAAATAACTTATCTCTAATAGAAAACGCCTTAGATAATCCAACACTCATCCATGGTTTTAACATTTTAAATTTAACATTAGTTTTTCTGCTGTATTAGTATATTTATTGTTATCAATCAAAGTAGACAATTTATCATAAAACAAATTAAATGCCAAATTAACATCAGTGATCTCCAAAATATCCGACCAATCACTCTCCAAAATATCAATGCCAAGTCCTTTATAATCAATGAAACATCCATAATGAACTCTTCTTTCTGCAATTCCAAAGTGAGTGAAATCCATTATGCACGCCACTGATCTGTGGTCAGTTACATTTGTTTCAATCACCGATACTTTGTTAGTTTCATAAACCTTGGAACTAAACCATATGTGATCTATACATGAGGAGGAAATACCCTGCACTCTCGTATCTAAGTCAACAAGTTGTTGAAACCCAAGACTAGCCATTGAATCCAAAAATTCATCACTAAGGCTATTTTCCGACTTAATGTTAATATTAAAGTCACCCAAACATATAATATTATCACAATTAATTTTTGATAACGAGCACGTCAAATCATGAATGACATCCCTTGCCAATGATATATGCCAACGATATAAACCAAGAACATAAAAAGAAATATTATTTAAATGACATGAGACCAAAACCACATCACAACCAGGTATATCACATTCACACAGAACCGATGTTATAGTCTAGTACACTCAGTACCCAGTACCCAGTACAATCTTCTAGCACACCGAACGACTCAGTTTGAGAAGAAACCGTCATACATGGGAACCAAACTTCACAACCTCCTACCTCCAGATCTGAGAAGCAAGAATGAAAGAGAGCTACCACCTGCATTACACAAATGGCTTATCGAACGTCCATTTTATTCTATGGAAGAATTTTATCAACAGATTTAACTACAAGTTATTTTCTTGTTACTGTTATTATTGTAATTTGACTTAAATACTATTCTCAAAGAATATGTAAATTAAAGAATTTTGATTGATTGATTGATTGATTGATATAGACTGATGTATATAGACAATGACACCACTACTTCTCACAGCAGAGTTGCAAGATGCAAATATTTGATAACTATTAATATTATATAAAACAGCTTCTTTCTCACTTACCAACCAAGCCTCAGACAATACAATTACTTGAGGCTTTACCTGCAAGCAATTTAAATAAGCAATAAATGAATCAAAATTTTTGTTTACACTCCTAATATTTGTGTGCCACAATAATAAACCCTTTTTCTCGCTATAAAATTGATTTACATCATTAATGCTCTCTAAAAGTGTTGAACTAGACATTATTTACAATTTACAACAATTTTTACATTAAAAACAAGAACATAATCAGTTATACAACAGTAGACATAAAACACTAGTAACTTAACCACAATGATTTCATACACACATACAAATAAATATACAGAAAAAATTACTTGCAATTGTATATGTGCATATAGTAACAGCTAGATTTACATTTAAGAAACATTGTCTGACACAATACAAATCAAGAATACAAACAAATTTTTCTAATTAAATTATTATTCTGTTACACCAAAATAAACATCAAGTTTTTCTTCTAAGCTTAAAACGGATATGAATTATTTGAATCAGAAAGACAATGCATAAAATTAAAATAAAATGATGCTTCTCAAAGCAAGAAATATTTAAATATAAAAATAAAACAACAATCTGAATCCTTATCAAAGGAGACAAAACAATATGTGAGAAAAGAATATTGATTTTCTACAACATGGCAATAAGAGAATTTTGCTTGAGGTGATGAAATCATCATGGCCATTGTCTAGACTAAACCCACCAACATGTACATCTGCGTCGTTTAGTTGTGTCACTAACCTCAAAAGTATTATAATAACAACTCAGGAAAACACCCAATCAGAAGCTCTAAAAAGCAGAGAGTAAACTCATATGAATGATTTTTCAACTTCGACATACAACTGCGATCTGTAGGATATTTATAAAACTTTTGAAAACTCTTAAACGTAGACCGTTGTTAAATACTCTTAGTCGACAAGTGAAGACGATCGCCCGATCTATCAGACATTAACAGAACTATTAAGAGGGAAATTTAAAAGCAGACCGCTTTTGCGACCTGAGCTCGTTACCGTGCGTTAGCCCAGCTCGTCAGTGATCCGCAATGGGTTAATAAGGATAATTTTAATTTCATTATCAATGTGTATATTTAATAAATAATTGTAGGTATAAATTTGTAGTAGATTTTATCAAGTAAAAAATGGCTCTAAGACAAAAAGTGGGGCAGGATTGAGGCCCCTATACTGCTCTGTACGCGCAGCCTTCAGTCTCACAGGGTGTCTGTAGTCAGGGAATTTTAACTATATAAGTCATGGCATTTCACGATTGACTGGGAAAATTGTCCAGTTATTCTTGTAGGGTGGTCACGAAAGTCCCAGTAGTTATGAATTTAAATGAGGGTTCACAGAAATTACCAAAATATCATGGATTATGGTTTTGTCACAGGAATTTTCTGTTTAAAATATCTGTTTTGTGTCATTTTGATAATAACTAGTGATTTAGTGTCGATGTCAAATCTCGAACCTACAGAATCTTGAACGAAGATCAGGTCCAAAAATCGATCAACGGGATCCGACAATAGAATCTGGGGAGACTTGCTGTGTCATTAATTATCAGTTATTCTTCAGTATACAAATTATTTTATTCATGAATAGAGTTTTTAAAATAGTACTTTGCTTGCAATTAGTATTATATTTACGTTCATACATCACGTCTATTACCTGCTACTACCTTACATGTGTCATCTGCTAAACAGTGTAATTGAATAAAATTGTCAAAAGTTTATGTTCAGTTTTTACAGTGAATGGGCATGTAAGTGTATCAAACTGTTTTAAATTGTAAGTTCAGTAAGCACCTGCTACTACCTTACATTTTGTGTCATCTGCTAAACAGTGTAATTGAATAAAATTGTCAAAAGTTTCTGTTCAGTTTTTACAGTGAATGGGCATGTAAGTGTATCAAACTGTTTTAAATTGTAAGTTCAGTAAGCACCTGCTACTACCTTACATTTTGTGTCATCTGCTAAACAGTGTAATTGAATAAAATTGTCAAAAGTTTCTGTTCAGTTTTTTACAGTGAATGGGCATGTAAGTGTATCAAACTGTTTTAAATTGTAAGTTCAGTAAGCACCTGCTACTACCTTACATTTTGTGTCATCTGCTAAACAGTGTAATTGAATAAAATTGTCAAAAGTTTATGTTCAGTTTTTACAGTGAATGGGCATGTAAGTGTATCAAACTGTTTTAAATTGTAAGTTCAGTAAGCACCTGCTACTACCTTACATTTTGTGTCATCTGCTAAACAGTGTAATTGAATAAAATTGTCAAAAGTTTCTGTTCAGTTTTTACAGTGAATGGGCATGTAAGTGTATCAAACTGTTTTAAATTGTAAGTTCAGTAAGCACCTGCTACTACCTTACATTTTGTGTCATCTGCTAAACAGTGTAATTGAATAAAATTGTCAAAAGTTTCTGTTCAGTTTTTACAGTGAATGGGCATGTAAGTGTATCAAACTGTTTTAAATTGTAAGTTCAGTAAGCACCTGCTACTACCTTACATTTTGTGTCATCTGCTAAACAGTGTAATTGAATAAAATTGTCAAAAGTTTCTGTTCAGTTTTTACAGTGAATGGGCATGTAAGTGTATCAAACTGTTTTAAATTGTAAGTTCAGTAAGCACCTGCTACTACCTTACATTTTGTGTCATCTGCTAAACAGTGTAATTGAATAAAATTGTCAAAAGTTTATGTTCAGTTTTTACAGTGAATGGGCATGTAAGTGTATCAAACTGTTTTAAATTGTAAGTTCAGTAAGCACCTGCTACTACCTTACATTTTGTGTCATCTGCTAAACAGTGTAATTGAATAAAAATTGTCAAAAGTTTCTGTTCAGTTTTTACAGTGAATGGGCATGTAAGTGTATCAAACTGTTTTAAATTGTAAGTTCAGTAAGCACCTGCTACTACCTTACATTTTGTGTCATCTGCTAAACAGTGTAATTGAATAAAATTGTCAAAAGTTTCTGTTCAGTTTTTACAGTGAATGGGCATGTAAGTGTATCAAACTGTTTTAAATTGTAAGTTCAGTAAGCACCTGCTACTACCTTACATTTTGTGTCATCTGCTAAACAGTGTAATTGAATAAAATTGTCAAAAGTTTATGTTCAGTTTTTACAGTGAATGGGCATGTAAGTGTATCAAACTGTTTTAAATTGTAAGTTCAGTAAGCACCTGCTACTACCTTACATTTTGTGTCATCTGCTAAACAGTGTAATTGAATAAAATTGTCAAAAGTTTCTGTTCAGTTTTTTACAGTGAATGGGCATGTAAGTGTATCAAACTGTTTTAAATTGTAAGTTCAGTAAGCACCTGCTACTACCTTACATTTTGTGTCATCTGCTAAACAGTGTAATTGAATAAAATTGTCAAAAGTTTATGTTCAGTTTTTACAGTGAATGGGCATGTAAGTGTATCAAACTGTTTTAAATTGTAAGTTCAGTAAGCACCTGCTACTACCTTACATTTTGTGTCATCTGCTAAACAGTGTAATTGAATAAAATTGTCAAAAGTTTCTGTTCAGTTTTTACAGTGAATGGGCATGTAAGTGTATCAAACTGTTTTAAATTGTAAGTTCAGTAAGCACCTGCTACTACCTTACATTTTGTGTCATCTGCTAAACAGTGTAATTGAATAAAATTGTCAAAAGTTTCTGTTCAGTTTTTACAGTGAATGGGCATGTAAGTGTATCAAACTGTTTTAAATTGTAAGTTCAGTAAGCACCTGCTACTACCTTACATTTTGTGTCATCTGCTAAACAGTGTAATTGAATAAAATTGTCAAAAGTTTATGTTCAGTTTTTACAGTGAATGGGCATGTAAGTGTATCAAACTGTTTTAAATTGTAAGTTCAGTAAGCACCTGCTACTACCTTACATTTTGTGTCATCTGCTAAACAGTGTAATTGAATAAAATTGTCAAAAGTTTCTGTTCAGTTTTTACAGTGAATGGGCATGTAAGTGTATCAAACTGTTTTAAATTGTAAGTTCAGTAAGCACCTGCTACTACCTTACATTTTGTGTCATCTGCTAAACAGTGTAATTGAATAAAATTGTCAAAAGTTTCTGTTCAGTTTTTACAGTGAATGGGCATGTAAGTGTATCAAACTGTTTTAAATTGTAAGTTCAGTAAGCACCTGCTACTACCTTACATTTTGTGTCATCTGCTAAACAGTGTAATTGAATAAAATTGTCAAAAGTTTCTGTTCAGTTTTTACAGTGAATGGGCATGTAAGTGTATCAAACTGTTTTAAATTGTAAGTTCAGTAAGCACCTGCTACTACCTTACATTTTGTGTCATCTGCTAAACAGTGTAATTGAATAAAAATTGTCAAAAGTTTCTGTTCAGTTTTTACAGTGAATGGGCATGTAAGTGTATCAAACTGTTTTAAATTGTAAGTTCAGTAAGCACCTGCTACTACCTTACATTTTGTGTCATCTGCTAAACAGTGTAATTGAATAAAATTGTCAAAAGTTTCTGTTCAGTTTTTACAGTGAATGGGCATGTAAGTGTATCAAACTGTTTTAAATTGTAAGTTCAGTAAGCACCTGCTACTACCTTACATTTTGTGTCATCTGCTAAACAGTGTAATTGAATAAAATTGTCAAAAGTTTATGTTCAGTTTTTACAGTGAATGGGCATGTAAGTGTATCAAACTGTTTTAAATTGTAAGTTCAGTAAGCACCCTTTAGAAGTTTGATATATTAGATTTTAAATGTTACTTTTAATGAAAATGATGCATTTGTGTTTTTCTCTCTTGGAAGGAGATTGGGTGATTGATAACGCCATACAAATATTTTTTTAATTAATTGACTCTTCTTTGGATAGAAAAACTCTATTTTACTGACTAACCCAGTTGTCAGCTTAGCCACTAAATCCCTTGTGGTGTATTGCAACCTCTAAATCTTACTGAAAACTTATATTCTGGTTCCAGTCAATAATGCAAATTTAATCATTAATGAACATCAAGGCAGAGGCTCTCGCTGAAGGTTGCTCCTACATTTCAAAGATAAACACAAATTTTTCTATTTTGATTCTCTTGACATTGAAAACTATTCAGTGAAAAATATAAATGTAGACAGAATGGCCAAACACTTGGAACTAGAGAACACAGCAAAATTGCAAAAATGTTCAACCCCGCAACAAAATAACTTAAAAGATTGTGAAATTGTTATGTTATTATTGTGGAAGTATTGATAGCAAGTATCATACAGGGTTTGTCCGGAAAGTAATAGGACTGAGTCGATTTAAAAAAATGTATTGAGCCAATCGTTACAATTCTTTAAAAACTTTCAAAATAGGCTCCTTCTGCGTCGATGCAGCGCTGCCAGCGCGATTTCCAAGCATTGAAGGCGTCACAGAAGGCATTCTCCGGAATAGCCTTGAGAGCCGCGGTGCAAGCTGCTTGGATCCCCTCTGTCGTCTCAAAATGCTTGCCTTTCATCGGCCTTTTCAGGTGAGGAAACAAAAAAAAGTCCGGGGGGCCACATCTGGGCTGTAGGGCGGCTGTGGAAGAGTTGGGATGCCGGCCTTGGTCAAGTAGCTGTTCACAAGAAAGGCGGTGTGAGCCGGGGCGTTGTCGTGGTGCAACTTCCAGTCGGCGGCTGCGATGTCTGGTCGGACCCGATTGACCCTTTGTTTGAGTCTCTTGAGCACTTCCACGTAAAACTTGGCGTTGACGGTTTGTCCAGGAGGAACAAATTCATGGTGAACGATGCCTTTGATGTCAAAAAAGACAATGAGCATCGTTTTCACTTTGGATTGGCTCATTATTGCCTTTTTTTGGGCGAGGAGACGCCGGCGTGTGCCACTCGGAAGATTGCCTCTTTGTTTCGGGATCGTACTCAAAGATCCACGACTCGTCACCTGTGATTACATTATGCAAAAATTGGGGGTCACTTTCACACATGTTCAAATTTTCTTGGCACATTTCCACTCGCCGCAATTTCCGGTCGTCAGTGAGCACTTTTGGGACCATCTTCGCGCACACACCTTGCGCATGTTCAAATGCTCTGTCACAATTTCATGAACCACAGATTTCGGTAAATTTAACATCTGGGCAATTAAACGAATGCTTAGTCGACGGACTGAGTTCAAAACATTGCGCACACACGAGTCACATTGTCAGTGTTTGTCGAAGTCGAGGGTCTTCCCGCACGGTCTTCATTAGCGACCTCTTCCCGGCCCTCCAAAAAGGCCTGGTGCCACCGAAACACACTACTTCTTGCTAAAGCAACATCTGGGTATGCCTGCTTGATCATATCAAATGTCTCTGTCGCAGATTTACCGAGTTTCACACTGAATTTAATCGCGTACCTCTGCTCTAACGAACGCTGCATTTTCGGCTTGTACCACTCACAGAAACACGTCACGCGAAAATGCCTGTCCTGACTCTCCAGGTGCTCCGAGACAACTGACCAGCCGCTTGTTCGTTCGGCAGGAATGCCCTCTACCGAATCCAGTCGGTGCGCGCATGCTCCGAAGTACAGTCGCGGCGGAATAAAATCAGTCCTATTACTTTCCGGACAAACCCTGTAAGTCGGGGAAATGGGGAGCTTCAGCTAAATCTGCCACATTTCAGCGAGCTCGGTGTATGGAGTAAACGTGCACAACTTGTGTCAATATTGTGTAACAGAAAAACTAAATATAACGGACTGTTGAATCTAGTTCATATGATGATAAAGGCAATAAAACCTGCCAAATATACAATCAATGACAGTGCAAACACACAAGTGTCTTTATTGCACCAAGAATACACTAATGAAGCAGCTCACAAGTTATTAACTTCTAATCCTTGGACGAAAATTGAATTAATTCACAAGAGACTAAATTGAATATCCAAGGAAGCTGTATTCAAAACTCTTCATCAAATAGATACATGGCTTTACACAACACTGATATTATGGATACAACCTCATGCTGCACAACCTCGACATGTGATTGACAGTCCAGCTTCATATCATTTAACACTTGTGTACTGATGACTATGACTATGACTACTGAACATCTGTGGATTGAACCACCAGAAGAAAATCTATCGTTTTACTCTGACAGTCTAGGAAGCTATATTTCTACAAAGATATGTGAGCTAAGTAATCGAAACATTAAAAATACTTTCGGTTTCATAAGACCAAGCACAACTTTAGTTCAAATTTTGGAATCAGAGAGTGAAGACTCTGTAGACCCCATTGTAATCCTAGGAAGGACAAATAATAGCTTAAATAATAAGTTTGTTACTATTTTCAATTAATTAGAAAATAGATTAACTTGTATTAGTAAAAAACAAGTTATATATTTATGGACCTCAGTAGGGGATTTGATAGTGTATCACATTGTAATTTGTTAAATACATTGAATAATATTGGAATAAATAACAAAACTCTAAAGTTGTTAAAATCATATTTGGAAAATAGAAGGAATATGTTGAAATTAGTCATACAAGAAACAATCAACTATTTAAAATAACTATAAACTACACTTGCTTAATACAATACCACTAAATATTACTAAACAGAAGAAACCTTGGCCATCTTAAATCTTCCAAATACTTGACTTCTACGTATTTGGACTATTTTCATACCAAGACATTGATTTTTACCACTAACAGTTCTTATTTGTTCTCTATTCCTCTGATGTATCATATATCTAATTCACACTGGAGCTTTACTAAAACGGCTATTGTCCAACACAGGTACATGAATCAAAAGTGTGAGATCTGCCTGAAGACGTACGCAGACAGCAAGTCACTCAAGAAGCACCTGCAAGGCGGTCCACAGCAAGTTGAAGCCGTACAACTGTCAGATCTGCGGTCACATGAGTGCACGCAAGGCGATGTTGCAGGCGCACATGCGCCAACACACTGGCGAGAAACCTTTCGCTTGTGAAATGTGCTTGTTCCGCACAGGTCAGTATCCCGTGAGTTTTGTGGCAATTTCCCCAAATCATGTGCATGTGTATAGGCCTGTCAATTTTCAAGCATTTGGGGGGAAAGCTATAGTACAATTTGTAATCATGCAACTGGTTTGAGTTTCTTAGGTCGGTGGTTTATTTTCAACAGCACACTATTATATTACAGTTAAAAGGAAATTTTGAAAATGAGGTTCACCAAAAATTTTGTAAATTTTGTAAAAGTCAAGTATTTTGGTATGTGACCTATAGTATAAAAGAGTATTCTAACAGAAACTTAACAGAGTTAATGGCTCGTCTCACAAGGTCTTCTTATCTCTTTGAAAATTCAGTTGACGAACTATATATAAAATTTCATTACATTTTTAATCGGAACTTTGGTAGCTGTTTTCCTGTTGTAAAGAAGAGGTTCTTGAAAAAGAAACCTAAGTGAATAAGTGTACAGATCTTGAGGGCTAGGGAGGATCTGAAGGACAGGTACCTTTTGCAGTGTGATTTCCCTTGTCATTACAGAGAGGTTTACAGAAAAAAAGAGGAGGGACTATCGCTCACTGATCTCCTCAAAAACTGAAGTGGCAGCAGACTATATTTCATGAGATGTAAACATGGGAAGGAACAGTTTAGCAGATGGTAAGGGTGGTGCTTGGGTCTCTTCTACCAATTGTATAGATGAGGTTGTTAAGGACAGTACTGTTTTGGACTCAGCTCACTTATTGATGTGGAGTTTAACGAATTCTTCATTTCAAGTGGAAACTTGAAGGTGACTCAAGTTTGTGGAGGTAGGCAGAGGATACTTCTGTATCTTCCAACTGTAATTTCTTTTTAGCTCCAGTCAGTGAGGCGGAATATTTTCTGCCAACTTCATTAATGGTTTTCAATAAATGAGACAGTTCATTACAATAGGGATTCCCTCGTACTTCCATATCATGTCTTGTTTCTTGGCTAATAAAATTGATTCTGACCTGAAGTAGAACTCTCAACTTGATCAAGTCTGCACTCGGCTTGCCTGTCGATATATTGCCTCCGGTAGTTTCTTAACCCTTTGAACGCCAACGTCCGATTTTATCGGACGTCTAGGAAAAAATCTCTAAAAATCAAAAACTTAATATTGAATAATTAACCCTTTTAGTGCCAACGATACGGACGTTTGAAAAACTACCGAGAAATGCCAACGTCCGTATATACGGACGTTTGAATAACTATCGAAGAATGCCGACGTCCGTATATATGGACGTTCGGAGTAAAAGTCATACCGCAATCATTTTTTAACTTGTTATAAATTTGTTGGTATACAAACAATCAGAATGAACCAATCTACATAAAAAAAAATAATAATAGTAATATCGTAAGGTTAGTCAGGTGTTTAGCCATGATAGAAATGGCCGTGTTTGTTGCATCAGACAAAGTTTTGTCAGCTGATAGTTCACGTCTAACCTCTGTGTTTGGTTGTTTGTGTTGCTGCTTCCACAGTGTTTGTTTAAATAGTTTACTAACAATGTTTTACTAACATAAAAAGTAAACTTCAATAAAATGAAACGCTCGCGATCTCCACTTAGCGAGAATACAGTTCTTGCCGTATTAGAATCAGATGATTTGAGTGATGGTGCTTTGAGTGACGAGTCTGCTGAAAGCTCAGTTGTTGATGATATTTTTGATGATATATTTTTTTTTTATTTTACAAAGTGTACATTATTTTTTAAGTAGAAAGTAGTTTCAGACAGTTTTTAATGGTTTCATAGTGGAAAATATTATAAGCTTTATAAAGAAGCTAAATAATGTACATAACACAAAAAAGTGAAAATGTAACTTTCTAAAAAAATTAACATGATTTCTTTTTTATATTAATCAAAACTTTTTATGTGTGTATTTAGTTTTAATTCCTCTTTCAAGTGATAGTATGTGTTATAGTGAAATAATTTTTTTAAAGTACTATTTTTCATGTGAAACTGGAAAAATATAAAAACTGTAAGTAAAATGTCTACCTTTTTAAATTTGTTTAAGTTAGTTACACTTAGAAATATAATTTGCTTTATAGTTTTTTATAAGGGAATTTAATTTACTGCAAAACAATGAAAAAATTGGGAAAATATCTCAATATTTGTAATTTTCAAAATTTTTTTAGTAAAACACTGCAAAACGGCTGAAATAGGCCTGGCATCCTTCAGTAGTATTATGTGAAAAAATCACTGGCATTTCTCAGACCAACTTTTGATTTTTTGTCTGGCACTAAAAGGGTTAAAGAAGATACCGTTCATTACCGTAGATACAAGAATATTAAATTGTTTGTAAAGAACTGTTTTTTTTCTTTTTTAATGCTGTTAGATGGCGTAAACAACTAACTAAAACACACTTTCTCAGTTGGATTGCGATCGCGGTGTCATAACGAGTAGCGGAGCGTTTTTTTTTTTTTGTTATATAATTGTGCGTTTTTATTAATTCAAAATGTTTCTAAGTTATATTAGATATTAAAATGAATTAAAAAAGTGATGACTCTCACTCCGAGTGTCCATGAAGATAGTGTTGTAGAGTTTGTTTGAAAATTGACTAATAAGGTTATGTTTATGTTTTAGTTTCGTTTTAGTAATTAGTATTATATTACACATGATTTTGTATTGTTTTAAAATGGTTTTTTTCATTAAAGCATTGAAGTTTTGAAAAGAATTCAATCAATCAATCAATCAATCTTTATTCACATATACATTGAGTACAGTGGTGCGTCAACAATTATTAATTAATACATCTAAATTTAATAATTAAAAACATGAGAAGAAAAAAAATACATCTTTATATTGTTTCTTTGTTATCTTGGTGTTTGATTTCTCCAGTCCAGGAATTCTTGAATTGAATATACAGATCTGTCTAAGAGCCAGTTCCTCAGGGAAGTCTTCAATTTTTCTTCTGGCAGTCTCCTCAGTTCTTCAGGCAACTGGTTGTAGAAGGCAGCACCGCTGTATGAGGGCTTCTTCTTAACGAGACTGAGGTGGTGTGCTTCAAGTAGGAAGTTGCGTCTATGCCTTGTGTTATAGTTATGCTGGTCTCCCATCCTGGTTTGTCCTGATTTCACTACGTAGAGGATTGCCTCAAGTATGTAGAGGGAGACTATTGTCATTATCTTGAGTTCCTTAAAGGCATCTCTGCAGGTTTCACGCGAGCCTAGTCCATTCAGTGTTCTTATGGCTCTTTTTTGAATTACAAGTACTGTTTGGAGGTTTGTACTACTTGTTCCACCCCAGGCCAATAGTCCATATCGTAGATTTGACTCGAACAAAGAGTAATAGGCAGTTAGGGCTGTTTTTTTATCACTAATCTGTATCATTCTTCTAATAACAAAGAGGTTGGAATTTAACTTCTTGCAGAGCTGTTTTATATGACCTGTCCATGAAAGGTTGTTGTCCAATGTTATTCCTAAATATGCATTCGAGTCTACCGTTTTAATGTCTGGCAATCCTTGGTGTTGGTTTGGA
Organism: Homalodisca vitripennis; assembly: GCF_021130785.1. Taxonomy (NCBI): domain Eukaryota; kingdom Metazoa; phylum Arthropoda; class Insecta; order Hemiptera; family Cicadellidae; genus Homalodisca; species Homalodisca vitripennis. The sequence goes on from NW_025779752.1 coordinate 83,426, forward strand.
GTTGGTGTGAAAATAAGTTGATGGGTTTTGTCTTCATTTAAAACTAAGTCATTATGATAACAGTACTGCTTTGCCATGTTGTAAGCTATATGTGAGTTTATTTCCATTTGTTCTTTATCTTTGGCTGTAGTGATCAATGCTGTATCGTCAGCAAACATGACTGTTTCACAAAATTCTTCAAGGTATTGTGGGAAGTCATTTGTTAACAGGATGTAGAGGATAGGGCCAAGAACGGATCCCTGTGGTACACCTCTATTCAATGGTAGGATTTCAGATTTAATTTTGCGTAGGACATAATTTTCTTTGTAAGTAATCTCTACCAGTTGTTTCCTGTTTCCAAGGTAGCTTTCAAACCATTGAGCTTCTTTTCCAGTGACACCAAGAGATTTGAGCTTTTCAATTATCAGTTTGTGATCCAGAGTGTCAAATGCTTTACTGAAGTCAAGCAAGATGGTCGAAGCTATGTGTCCTTGTTCTAGTTTGTCTATGATGCTTTCGATAAGTTGTGTGACTGCACTTGTTGTTGACCTGTTCTCAATAAAGCCATGTTGCCTTTGGGTAAGAAGATTATGATCTCTTAAATGTTTTAAGAGTCTATTCAAAACAGCTCGTTCAAGGATTTTTGAAAAATTTGAGACCAGTGATATTGGACGGTAGCTGGCTGCCTCTGTAATTTGGCCCTTTTTATAGTTAGGGTAGACTTTAGTTGTTTTTAGGCTGCTGGGAAAAATACCTTCATTTAAGGATTTGTTTATTAGGTTCGTAAGTGGGATGGTAAGTTCACTTTTGCAATATTTAATTAGTTTAGAGGTCATATCATCTATGCCGGCTGATGTTTTAGGCTTCATTATGTCAATTATTTTGCTTATTTCCTCTTCAGTGGTATTTGAGAATTGAAAGTTTTGAACTGCGTTGTTGTTTGTGAGATTTATTATTTTACGTTGTTTTTCATTTTTATTTTGTTCAAGTGTTCTTTCTGCAATTGTTGCAAAAAAGCAATTTAGGTAATTGGCAATCTTTTCAGGTGATTTGCAGAGAGCTCCTTCAACATTCATTTTCTCAAGATATGCGTTTCCACATTTTTCTTTTCTTTCCTGATTTATTACCCTCCACAAAGCCTTTGACTTATTTGGTGCTTGCTCTATGAAATCCGCATTGTGTTTTTTCCTTAGATCTTTTAGCTTAAGATCATAGTCTTTCTTTCTAAGAGCTGTGACTTCTTTATCAATTGCATTTCCAGTAATGTTTTGTCTGTTTAGTGCTTCTAAGTAGGATCTTTTTAGATCTTCGCTTTCAGCGTCCCATAGTCTTTTTGCTTTTGCTTTCCTTTTCTTTATTGTTTTATATGGGCATACAGAGTCTAGTGTAATTTTTATGACACTGTCTAGAGCTGAAAAAGCACTTTCCGTGTTTTCTTTAGATGTGACATCTGACCAATTTTGTGTTGCTAATAGGGCTCTTATCTCTTCCATATTATGTTTATTTATGACCCTTTCCTTTGACCCCGTTGCTGTATGGTTTTCCATGTCTGTCATTATACTACATACTTGTGCTGTATGATCTGACAGCCCTGTTTCTATCACACAGTTTGTTATCTGTTCTGTAGTTAAGTTTGTGCATATAGTGTCAATCGAAGTCTGGCTGTGGTGTGAAATTCTTGTGGGGGGTAGTTCTAGTCTGTTTATGTTGAACCCTCCTAGAGCTTCTATTACTTTTTGATTTTCATGGCTGTCAATCAAGCTATCCACATTTATGTCACCCATTATGACTATCGGGCTATTCAAATTGTGAATGTTGTCCAATTCTGTTGAGATTGTGTCTAACGTATTTTCCAAGTTGGAGTGTGGTGGTCTGTAGACTCCCATCAGGTATAAGTTGCATTTTTTTAGATTTATTTTCAGCAAGATAGATTCACATACCATTTCTGTTTCTGAGTCGGAAATGGAAACTATACTGACCTTGCATTTGAATTCCATGTTCCTGAATATTGCCACCCCTCCCTTCCTGTGTTGTGTTCTAGAGAAGCCTCCAATGAATTTATATTCTGGTATTCTGATATTTTCCAAAATTTCACTACTGAGTCCATGTTCCGTTACAATGACAATATCCGGTTTTTGACTGTGCAGAAAATGGGTCAATCGTTCAATTTTGTTTTTTTAGACCATCTATGTTTTGGTGGATTATTTTGATTTTTTTGCCTATTTTTGTCTCCTTTTTTTTATTGTGGTAGCTTCTAAAAAATTATGGGAAAGTGTGTTCTGTGAAGGAGCTGGACTCAGTTTGTGATTATTCAATTTTATAAGTGTAGTATAATATTCAATATTGTTGTTAAAAAAATCTTCTAGTTTTTCGTCACTTGCCCTAGGTTTAGCATGCATTGGCGGTGATCGGCTCAGGTGTTTAGGGCCCATCCTAGGCAAGTCAACAGGCTTTTTAACCAAGTGGATTGGTGCTTGAAGGCTTGCTGAGGGTTGCTTGTTTACCAGCGGTTTTAATCTGTGTGTTCAGCTGATAGTTCTTTTCCTCGGGTTTTTCCTTGAGAGCGTTGGCTTTTGCAATCTGAAGGGACACGCTGAAGTGGTTTGCACTGGTCGTCTTCTTAGTCAGTTTTTTGGTCAGTGTTTGTCTTTCTCTTTCCATTGGGTGATTGGTTGTTATTGTATCAAGGAAAGGGGTATTATCTTGCAGGGGGGTTTTGTTAATAGTTAGGTTATACTTCTCGGTAAAAGTATCTTGTGCATTGGGTAAGTAAGAGTCCTGATGGTGCTGTATGTTAGTTATCAGAGATGTCAGATAAGCCTTTGTTTTCCTTTCTTGCTCATAAAGTTTTTGTGAAAGTTGTGAAAGTTCATCCTGGTTTAGTTTATGGTTAGCAATAAGTCTATTCTTATCTTTGATTTCATTTTCTAACTCTTTTTCTTTTTCTTCGAGTTTGGCAATATTTTCTATAAGTGTAATATTACTTGTCCTGATGCTTAGAAGTTCATGTGTCAGCTCTGCTACTTTACTATCTAAGTGAGACACTCTTTTGTTTAGAGATAGGTTTTGATTTTTAAAGTATTCTTTTTCAGATTCGCATTGTGTTAGCAATTCTTCTTTGAAAGTGTGCTCACGGGTTAGTTTATCTTTTAAAAATCTGATTTCATCTTCAAATTCTGAACACTTCCCCTTAATATCAAGGAATTTTGTTTTCGCTATACATAAGTTTTTCTTCTATTTCAGATTCATATGTTGATTTAGTTTGCTTTAAGTCATGTATATGTTGCCTTAAAACATGCCTTTCTTCCATGAGTGCTGAAATGTGATTGTTTAGTGCTCTATTTTCATTACTCTTGTCATTAATTATGTTTTTGAGTTCGGAATTTTCTAATAAAAGAGCATTTCCTACCTCAGCTGCAAGTGACAAGGAAGTTTCCAGGTCCGTTTCCTCACGTGAGTGATAGTTGTTAACTTTTTCTACAACCTGTCCTATACTGTTTTGAGTGTTATTGAGAATAGTCGAGTTTTCGTTTTCTTCATTGATGTCTTGTAGGTCTTGATTGGGGCTTAAATACTTATCTGCTTCAACCAGTGCTTTGTTAAAGTTTTTGTTTTTTAAAATTATCTGTTTTAGGTTGCCCATACTTATCTTTGTTATCTTCATAAGAACATATATGTTTTTCACTAAGCGTAGTTTTGTCATAGGTCCCAAAAAACAGGATTTGATATTTTGAAGTTTCATGCGTATCACCCTCCTCTACTTTGTCTATTATCCCCGGCCAATGAGAGTATCCTCTCACTTTAGCAAAGACTTTGTCTCCTTTAGCAAAGACTTTGTCTCCCCTTTAATAACATAGTCATTTTATCAGTTTTTATGCCTTTCCCCATTCATACTTAATATCGACAATGATTAAATATCAAGGGGGTAAAATATATTACAAAAAATATCATTTACAAATATTAATATAAAATATTATTATTATTATTATTATATTGTAAAATATTATTTACAAAGTACCAAGGTATTATTATTATTCAAGTTCCAGAGGAAGCAAAAAGATTCTGCCAGGGCTGGGATTCGAACCTGGGTCTGCTGGCTTAAAATTAAAAAAAACTTTATGGTGCAAAATAAACTTTAACTAAATATTTTTCCAAAACCTTGTTTTTTAGCAAAACAAACCTCTAGCGCTTGCAATACTTTTATAATTGTGTTTATTGTACAGTATTAGGTTATTACACATAATTTTAGGGTGTTTTAAATGCTCTTTATCATAAAAGTATTAAAATTTAAAAATAAATTTGTCTTATATTAGTTATTTTTATCTTATATTGGATTTTTATTTTGTTTCTGTAGAAAAGTCACTGTCTAAAGTGATTTTTAATTATCTAAACATCTTATTATTATATATTTTGTGATGGAAAAATTCATTTAACTTTCAAACGAATTAAAAAGGAACTTTTAATAATAAAAATAATGTTAAGTAAATTTTTTTCTGTAACCTTGCGATTTAATAAAAATTATCTCTAGCAATAGACTATTTATAAAAGTTTTGTTTATGGTACAATATTAGGTTTATTACACATGAGTGTGGGTTGTTTTATGTTCTCTTTATCATAAAAGTATTGAAATTTCAAAATAAATTTGTTTCATAATAGTTGTTTTACCTCAAACTTGATTTTTTATTTTGTTTCCGTGGAAATGTTGCTGTTTAAAATGATTTTTTAATTTTAAAAATTATATACAATTTTAAATGTTAAATAGTGTCTGATACGTTATTTATTTTCCTTTAAAACAAGTAAAAAGGAGCTTTTTATGATCACAAATAAATTTTATATCATTTTGTTTCTAAAACCTTGCATTTTCATCCAAAACCCTCTGGCACTTTTCACGTAGTCACATTAAACAAAGAAACATTAAGAATTGTATATTTCGGACAAATGTACCCTGTTTTAGCTATAGTCACGTTGTGGAAGGTGGCTTCTGAATCCTCCTTGGCAATAGTTTTTGTGCTTCAAAAAAGAGCACTTAGACAAAGAGAAAGTTATAGAGGATATTTTCATTGAGAGGGAATCTTAACTTTGACCTCTCTTTTTGTCAAATATATTTCTATTACCGTTTTCTATAATGAAAGCCTATTTCCTCAATGTTCACATCAGTGGAATACAAGAAACAAAAAACGGTTGCATAATTCCTAAACATAAATTAAATTTCTTCCAAAAATCATTACTATATTTGGAACCAAAAATATTTAATTTCTTGTCTGACAACATAAAGAACTGCTCTGACATTCGTCTTTTGGATCTGAAATCCATGTTGAGATCATTTCTTATGAATAGTGAAATTTTAACTTTTGTTCATAGTCTCTCATAATTTTAAGTTTTTATCAGTAGTTTAAAAAATAGTATTTATTAAAAGTAATATGTCTATGAACAATAAAGTAATCTATATTCTATTCATTCGTAAATTTCTGAAGTTTTTTCGCCAAAACATGCAACTTTTGGTAAATAAATAACATTATAATTCTGTATAAACCTTGCTATGCTCAATTACTTCATCATGTGATTAAAGAAACATAATCACAAGTAATTCATAGATCAAAGAGGAGGAGAAAAATATGAAACTCGCATTTGTTGATAGTTCAGAACTAACAAATGTTGCAAACTTGTCAAATGCATAATAAAACATTGAACTATATTAAATATTATTGAAAATCTAATCATCAAAACTGATAATGCCATAATATTACAAAATTAAGTTTAAAAATAAAAATGATTAATAAGAAAATACTAGAATGTAGAGATGAATAAGTTAAATTGAAAGTTTATAACGTGAAGTGTGTTGAAGCGTAGTCAATGTGTTGATTGTAGGCGACCACAACTCACTGCGGCGTCACATGATGCGCCACACAGGCAAGAGACCATACCGGTGTCCGCACTGCGCCTACTCCTCCATACAGTCTTCCTCGTTCAAGTCACACCTGCGGTCCCGACACCCCCGGCCAGTCGGGGGTGTACACGTGCAACAAGTGCTTCTTTGCCACCGTCAGTGAACACAGTTACCGCAAACACATGTCTGACCACAGGCTAAACCTCATACCTGACAGTGAGTTTGTCTCCATCACTCTAGTCTTGTCTCACTCTAATAATTAGGTTAAGTTTACTTCCCTCACAGGCCGACCAAGTGCTTCTTTGGCACCGTCAGTGAACACAGTTACCGCAAACACATGTCTGACCACAGGCTAAACCTCATACCTGACAGTGAGTTTGTCTCCATCACTCTAGTCTTGTCTCACTCTAATAATTAGGTTAAGTTTACTTCCCTCACAGGCCGACCAAGTGCTTCTTTGCCACCGTCAGTGAACACAGTTACCGCAAACACATGTCTGACCACAGGCTAAACCTCATACCTGACAGTGAGTTTGTCTCCATCACTCTAGTCTTGTCTCACTCTAATAATTAGGTTAAGTTTACTTCCCTCACAGGCCGACCAAGTGCTTCTTTGGTACCGTCAGTGAACACAGTTACTGCAAACACATGTCTGACCACAGGCTAAACCTCATACCTGACAGTGAGTTTGTCTCCATCACTCTAGTCTTGTCTCACTCTAATAATTAGGTTAAGTTTACTTCCCTCACAGGCCGACCAAGTGCTTCTTTGGCACCGTCAGTGAACACAGTTACCGCAAACACATGTCTGACCACAGGCTAAACCTCATACCTGACAGTGAGTTTGTCTCCATCATTCTAGTCTTGTCTCACTCTAATAATTAGGTTAAGTTTACTTCCCTCACAGGCCGACTAAGTGCTTCTTTGGCACCGTCAGTGAACACAGTTACCGCAAACACATGTCTGACCACAGGCTAAACCTCATACCTGACAGTGAGTTTGTCTCCATCATTCTAGTCTTGTCTCACTCTAATAATTAGGTTAAGTTTACTTCCCTCACAGGCCGACTAAGTGCTTCTTTGGCCACCGTCAGTGAACACAGTTACCGCAAACACATGTCTGACCACAGGCTAAACCTCATACCTGACAGTGAGTTTGTCTCCATCACTCTAGTCTTGTCTCACTCTAATAATTAGGTTAAGTTTACTTCCCTCACAGGCCGACCAAGTGCTTCTTTGGCACCGTCAGTGAACACAGTTACTGCAAACACATGTCTGACCACAGGCTAAACCTCATACCTGACAGTGAGTTTGTCTCCATCACTCTAGTCTTGTCTCACTCTAATAATTAGGTTAAGTTTACTTCCCTCACAGGCCGACCAAGTGCTTCTTTGGCACCGTCAGTGAACACAGTTACCGCAAACATATGTCTGACCACAGGCTAAACCTCATACCTGACAATGAGTTTGTCTCCATCACTCTAGTCTTGTCTCACTCTAATAATTAGGTTAAGTTTACTTCCCTCACAGGCCGACCAAGTGCTTCTTTGGCACCGTCAGTGAACACAGTTACCGCAAACACATGTCTGACCATGTATCAGGTTGTAACTCTTCATTAACAGATCTGATATTGTATTACTTTTAGTTCTTTTTAATCCTTTAACTACCTTGTTCCTGGATTCGCGGCGATATCCGAGTGCCAAATTTAGTTACACACTAAGACTCCTGAGTGCCGGATATTTTTTCACGTTTTTGGGAATTTTTAACTAAACCCGTTATTTAAAGCTTAATGAATGTAATAAACAATTGACAATGTTAAAAAAACCTGTCAAGTAATGTCAATTTTTCAAATAATTACAAAATATCACACAACTATCTCTAAATAAACATTGGAAAACTTGTAAAATATTAATGTAACCAAACCATTCCCGAACTCGTGTACGATACAAAGCACGTGGCATCCAAGTAGTTTGAGTAATGTCACAAGATTGCAGCACCACCTGGACAGCTATCTTCTAGACATTTCTAACATAATAGAACACCAAGTAACACAATATAACAGCTGATACGACAAAATTAAAGCAGCTAAAATTTAAAAACAAGTATATTCGGGCATGACGGTTGTTCGCAAAACTGGAGTTGCGCGATATATCTTGGATGTGACAGTTAAAGGGTTAATGACTATATAAAATCTCAATACTACAGATAATTTGAATGTTGTCAAACTGTCTGAAAATTCATACACATTATCATTAAAAACTTACACCCAAGTATAAAATCCCAAACTGTTTTAGAATGTACTTTTGCAAATATTATTTCCGTTTGAAATCAAAAGGCAAAAACACGGTAGAATTTTTATTAAGTATTGGTGTACTCATATTAGACCAATGTAAAAACATTACTAATGCTCAGTCAAAACCCATGGAGTGACATACACCATCATCAAAAACCCATGGAGTGACATACACCATCATCAAAACCCATGGAGTGACATACTGTACACCATCATCAAAACCAATGGAGTGACATACACCATCATCAAAACCCATGGAGTGACATACACCATCATCAAAACTCATGGAGTGACATACTGTACACCATCATCAAAACCCATGGAGTGACATACACCATCATCAAAACCCATGGAGTGACATACTGTACACCATCATCAAAACCCATGGGGTGACATACTGTACACCATCATCAAAACCCATGGAGTGACATACACCATCATCAAAACCCATGGAGTGACATACACCATCATCAAAACCCATGGAGTGACATACTGTACACCATCATCAAAACCAATCGAGTGACACCCAATATATATGGCTGACTGACTACAGTCAAAGTGAAGTGGCTCCCAGTTAAAAGTGTTCATAAGTGTGTATTTCAACAACAAATATTTACTCACCTGTGCAGCAATTTACCTGGAAATACTGTAAGTCCATTTCACAATAAAACTTAAAGAAAACTAACCAACTCAAGAAATCATGATCATAACAAGAAATAAGCTGTAACTCAAGGAACATACCTGCAATCTAATCTCAAGCATTTTAAAGAACTTAAGTCTAAGGAAATCGTAATAACAAAGCTTATTCACACTACAAAGCATTTTCAATGAAGTTTACATTTATGAAACCAGGAAACTTTACTAAATTTACTGAATAAATTCAAACCATATGGTGACAACTGGAAATAGTGCTGATAGTGCTGACAGCGTCACATTCCACACCTGAACCTACTGACAGCGGTGTACACAGTCGTCAGCAATCATCAACCTTGGCTCTCTTAAACAATCTGACGACTTTTTCCCTACTTACTAATTTGACATTGTTATATAGTTTCATTAATATATAAAATCATTATTCTGACAATCTCCCTATACAAGAGCACTAATATTATCCTTGACAATCTGTGGATTTTTTTTTTTTAGACTTAAACTTAGAGAATCAGCCAAACTCTCAAGAAAAAACTGAATTTTTATCATTTTAACCTAGAGAAGCAGTCAAACTCTCAAGAGGCTACATAAATTGGAAATAGACTACAAAACAAATACATCCTAACTCAAAAATGCCCCCAAGATATCCCTGTGGCTCATGCTCAATTGGGGTTCAAATTTTCAGGAGTAAAATGCACCGGCCCGTGTGGTATGTGGTATCACGCAGGCTGCCAGAATATTCCTGAGAAAACCCTGAAAAAATGGACCAACAGTGATATAAACAATATGGAAATGTAGTACATGTAAAGGAGAGCTCAATGCCACTGCTTTAACTACTCCTGGCTCCTCAAAGCCTCTAGATCGTCTGTGCACATCAATAGACGAACTGGAAAGCAGTCTGAATGAAAATAATAATCTACATAACTTAGAGGATAATGATGAGAAACTAGAAATGGCTGCAAAAATAGGAGTAGCACTCCTTGAGGAAAATAATCTTTTGAAAGAAAAAAATATTAGATTAGAAGCTAAACTAGAAATTTTGGAAGAAAAGGTTGGGAGAATGGAAAACGAAGAGAATAAATATCTGAATAAAATTGAAGACCTATTACAGAATATCTCTGAAATACAGGCTCAACTGGAAAGAGAAAAAAAACTTCGCATAGACACACAAAACGTCTTTGAAGAGCACGACTACAAACAAGGACAACTTGTTGATAATCATACTAAAACGATAAATCACCTAGAGAATACAATAAAAAATCTTGAGAAAAAATTAAGCTCACAAGAAACACTTCAATCAGAATTGCCGAATCGTACAAACAATGATTCCCAAACTGAACCGTTCACTCATTACATCTCTCAGCCCATAAGCTACTCCTCAGACTCGCTGATGGAACTTGCTCAATTAAAAGTAAGGCAAGATAATTTAGAACGTACGGTTGAGGACTTGGCAGGACAAATCAAAAAAAGACATACTGAGCCTCCGTCTAACTCAGAAATACAAAGCATGCTTAAAACACAAAATCATAAAATAATTAAAAAAAGTATGCCAACCAAACAAAATAATACACCATCTAATAGAGGAAAGAAGAACTATTTCAGTGTTTCACTACAAATGGCTAAACTTACACAATCCCAGAAACAATATCCTATGGTTACACAAAGACAGATACTTTTTGACAACTAATGAACTGCTTAAGACTGTGGGAGACTGCCAAACGCGTACAGAAAAACAGAAAATCTCCTGTACGACTCAAGGTCTAGGCCAGATTCTGGAAAACCAAGCTCACAAGACTCAAGAAATGACAGCGACTTATGCACAATATAACAGCAACAGGAACACAGTAGGTACCAACAAAACTGAAAAATCTGCTACCTGATATGACTATGGGAATCAGCCAATCCTACACAAAAATACTGTCCACCGAAATCCATGACTCATCAGAAACATAATGACCAAATCACACAAGATATTACAGAGGGAATCTGCCAAACCCAGCCTAAAAAACAGTCTCCTGAAATGACGGTGGGAACCTACCCAACCCACACCAAAAAAACTACCCACCAAATCCCATGCAAACACCAAACACATTCATTCAACAAACAACAAAAGGAGACATCATGGAAATAGATACAGGCAAACTCGAAGACATTCCATTAAGTGATGACGAAGACTCAGAACTTACAGAGACAAGAGCGACCGCCCGCAAGTATGTTGGGAGCACCTCAGTAAACCCAAACACAGGCCGCATTTCCAACCTACTCGAAGAGGATCTTAAAAATCTTGAAAGATTAAAACCATACTCTTTCCCACCAGAAGAGACACCTATATTGACTACGCAGTACATGACTGATGAAGACATGACCAAATCGTGTAGCATTTTCCTCTTCAATGTTGATGATACCTTCTCAACTTCAAGATCACCATCAACTCAAAACGTCACTGCAATTCAAAAGAGACTAAAGAATAAAAACATCTCATTCAACAACTTCACTACAACTCAGGACAACAATGGAAACACAAAAATAATCATCTGTTTTTCCGCCAAACTCAACAACTGGAAGAAAAAACTGTTTCGCTTTCTAGAGCTGGCCAATGAATGCATCAAATTTCCAGTGCTCTTCTCCATCAATTCAGAGGAAAACATGAAGGAAGTGAACCTGAGCCCCTCAAGCATTAGAGAGCTCCTTCAGGTATTTCTGCAGTTCTCCAGCAATGCCTACCTACATCGCTTTCCGCCTGTATACACAAGAAAAGGAGACGAAGAAAACAATTGACCGGATTCTTGATGACACAGTGTACAAAAATCAAATAAAAATATCAAGAGTAGCAACAAGAGACTCGGCTATATACAGCACTTGGAGAACAAACTCGAGGGTCCCTCCCAAGCCCAAACACCTACCACCCTACTCGTCCAACTGGAAACGACAGGCTCAACTACATACATGGGGCAATGCACGAACAAAAGGAGCTTTGGAAATCAAAGGAAACATATATCCTTAAAGAGCATTGTAAAATATACAAGGAGTACAATGTAAGCCACCTGACAGAAGCCTCCCAAATAGATCTTTTCCACCAAAAGACTAAGAAAAAGTATGACATCATAAATATACGCACAGGAAAAGTGCTTACAACAGAAAAAACACAAACACAATACCAATTCGGGTATGACGGTGCACGCCTAGTGGAACTGCAAAGAAACGAAAACCAAAATTACAAATTATCCCCTAACAATTTTGCTATTAATGATAACATCCTAGTTTCAGATAACACACAGCTCCTAAACGACCTGAGGCTATATAACAGCATAAAACACCTCAATATTACTCTTACTCCGGATATTCCGCTTAACCTAGTTACAAGGAGTACCAGGATGTGGCAAAACCACCTATATACAGAAGAACTTTAAACCTGGAGATCTAATCCTATTCCCTACTAGAGACTCAGCAATTGACTTCAGAAACAGGTTCAAGGACACACACCCTAACTACTGTAAAACTAACATTAATGACACCTTCCGAACCCTACACTCATTTCTGATCAACTCTTCACAGCATATCGAGAAAGGAAACCAGTATGATAGGCTCATCATAGACGAAGCACTTATGATGCACGCTGGGGAGATTCTATTTGCAGCAACCCTCTCCGGAGCAAAAGAAGTCCTACTCATAGGTGATACCAATCAAATCCCCTACATAAATAGAACAACCGAGCTGGAGGTAAAATACTACAAAATCTCTGAAATAGCCACAACGGTCAAAGTGCTAAGCACATCCTACAGATGCACTAAATCTACGACAGCTGTCCTCTCAAAATTCTACCCACAAGGAATGGAAACAACAAACGATATAGTAAGTGAACTGGATATACAAAACTTTGAGGGCCTAGAAAATCTAAAGCTACACCCAGATGAGTACACTGTTCTGGCTTTTAAACAGGCAGAAAAGAAAGAACTTATCAAAAGAGGATACAAAGCATCCACCATCCATGAGTTTCAGGGCAAACAAGCTGCAAAATATAGCTGTAATACGCACTTCCAGTAGCCCAGGGGAAATATACAACTCAACTCCCACACTGCCTAGTAGCACTATCTAGACACACCAAATCCTTTCTTTACGTGACACCATGCAGGAATGACACAATAAGCAAATGGATCCAGCAGACAAACGCCCTTGACAATAAGGAACTCTTAGCATTCACAGCAAATAACCTCACTACTGACCAGCTGAATAGAAAAAAGCATAACAATCAACACAGGCCAAAGTACTAAACAGGCAAGAAACAAACCCACATCAGCAGCAGCCAACCACAGACCACGATTTTTTAGACAAAATCCAGCACAGCAAGGAAAGAGACACAGACCAAAGTGAAACACAAACCACGAACACTCTGGAAACTCCAGCTTCAAAAAAAAAATAAAACACCTCCTAAACAACACAAGGTCACGCGGCCAACCATTGTAATGGGCCCACCAAAATATAGATGGAATCAAAAATTAAAATAGAACGACTGACCACACTTCCTTCACTCCCACAACCCCGAAATTCTCATACTGACAGAACATGGACTAAAACAGCGCAAACCTAGAAAAACATCAGGATACCAGAGTATGAACTCATTGGAGGGTTCACAAAGGACACAACATAGGAAAGGTGGTGTGGCAATATTCAACAACAAGAACTTAAAAAGCAAGGTCAGCATAGTATCCATCTCAGACCTCAACAAAGTGAAATGATCTGTGGAATCCATAACACTGAAGGATAAATCTCAAAAACTGCTTTTCTATACCTAGTGGGAGTCTACAGACCTCCACATTCTAACCTTGAGAACGCTATTGATACACTCTCAACAGAACTAGACAAAATCCCAAATCCAAATAACCCGATAGTCATAATGGGTGACATAAATGTTGATAACCTGACAGATAGTCAAGAAAGCCAAAGCTTAATGGAAGCTCTAGAGGGATTCAATATTAAGAGATTAAAACTAAACTCCTACTAGAATCACCCACCACAGCCAGACCTCTATTGATGCCATCTGCACAAACATAAGTGAGGATCAAGTATCCCATAGTGTGATCACCACAGGGCTTTCAGACCACACTGCTCAACTGTGTCGTGTAACCGTAAACATTGACAATCATATTCCAATAAAGTCTAAACAAAGGGTTATAAATATGCACAAAAATGGAGGAAATACGAACAATCTTAGCAACCCAAAACTGGGCAGATGTAATATCTAAAGAAAATACAGAGGCTGCCTTCACTGCTCTGGATAGTGTCTTGCGGTTTACTCTGGACGCGGCATGCCCACATAAAACAGTACAAATAAAGAAAACACGAGTAAAAAGAGTATGGGATGCCGAATGTGAAGAACTTAAAAGATCATATTTAGAGGCATTAAACCGAGAAATCCTCACTGGTAATATAGAAGACAAAAATAACACAGCTCTCAGAAAGAAAAAACTATGACCTTCAAACTGAAAGATCTGAGGAAAAAGCACAATGTACACCTTATAGAGCAAGCAGAGAACAAATCAAAAGCCTTATGGGAAAGTAATAAATTCAGAGAGGAAGAATAAAGAGTGAGACTTCAGTTTTAGAAAACCTGAATATAGAAGGAGGCATGCACAGCTCACCCAATAGAATAGCAAACTACTTAAACAGTTTTTTTGTGACAATTGCAGATAGAACACTGAAACAGAACGAAAGGGAAGAACATGGCACAATAGAAAGACCCTGTTGAAAATATATTGGCTCAAAACCTCCAGCTTTACAAGGCAACTGAAGAAGAGATAAGAAAAACTATAGATTCAATGAAACCCAAAACTTCGGCTGGAGAAGACGAGATCTCATCTAAATTAATTAAATACTGTATTAAGAATGAACTAGCAGCCCCTCTAACAAACTTAATAAATAAATCTCTTAACGAAGGAGTATTTCCTAGCACTTTAAAAACGTCTAAAATATATCCAAAATACAAAAGTGGAAAAACCACTGAAGCAACCAGCTAACCGCCCAATCTCCTTAATACCAAAACTTCTCAAAAATTCTTGAAAGAGTAGTTCTCAACAGACTCACAGAGCATCTTCATCAGCATAAACCTTTTTACCTCTAAACAGCACGGCTTCATCAAGAACAGGTCAACAACAACAGCCATTACGCAACTCATAGAAGGCCTCATAGAGAAGCTAGAACAAGGCTACATTGCCTCAACAATCTTGCTGGACTTCAGCAAAGCATTTGATTGCCTGGACCACAAACTGATAATAAAGAAACTAAGGGTTCTCGGTATTTCTGGAAAAGAAGCACAATGGTTTCAAAGCTATATAAGTGACAGGAAACAGTTGGTAGAGATCACCTATGAAGACAATCACGTCCCTACAAAAGATGAAATCACAAGTACTACCAATAACTAGAGGAGTGCCACAAGGATCAGTGCTTGGTCCCTGGTTCCTGTACATTCTTCTAGCAAACGATTTTCCAAAATACCTAGAAAACTTCTGCGAGGCGGTCATGTTTGCGGATGGACACAGCGTGATTGTTGCTGACAAAAATAAAGAACAATTGGAAATAAATTCCTATGTGGCTTATAACATGGCAAAGCAATACTGCTACCAAAATGACCTTGTCTTAAATGAAAGCAAAACCTGCCAACTCATCTTCACAACAACCCCAAACAACCATCAGGGGCTCCCAGGACATCACAACTGTCAGTATAAATAAATACTTAGGCATAATTTTAGATAATACCCTAACATGGACACCTCACATAAACCAGTTATGCAATAAATTGAACTCCAGTCTCTTTGTTATTAGAAGAATGAAACAGATCAGCGACCATAAAACAGCACTAACTGCCTACTATTCACTCTTTGAGTCCCAGCTCTTCGATACGGACTGGTAGCCTGGGGAGGTACAAGTGACACAAATCTGCAAAGAGTACTGATCATACAAAAAAGAGGCAATAAGAACTCTGAACGGACTGGGCCCCAGAGACTCTTGCAGAGAGGCTTTTAAGGAGCTCAAAGTACTGACAGTGGCCTCACTCTACATCCTTGAAACTGTGCTCTTTGCAGTAAAAATCGGGCCAAACTAGAATGGAAGAACAGCATTCTTATAACACCAGGTACAGACACAACTTTCTGCTTGACGCTCACCACCTTAGTCTATACGAGAGGAAGCCTTCCTATAAAGGAGCCACCTTCTACAATCGACTGCCTGAGAATTTCAAGAGGCTGCGCTGAGAAAAAACTGAAAACCGCACTGTCAGACTGGCTACCTGGACCGATCCATCTACACAGTACGAGAGTTCCTGAACTGGAGAACCCATTGACAAAAAAAAAAGAAACTATAGCAACTTTTATGATGTTATATCATAACCTTGAAATTTAACACTTTTTTACCTATGTACAGTAAAATTTTTGTATGTATGTTAAATGTAAACCTGTGTTTATTTTCTTACAATGTAATGTTTTTTGACGCAATACTATACTCTATGTATATGTAAATAAAGATTGATTGATTGATTGATTGATTGACATACTGTTACACACATTCAATCAAGTGTAACCTTAATCGAGTGACATTACACCATCATCAAAACACCATGGTAGTGACATACTGTACACCATCATCTAAAACCCATGGAGTGACATACACCATCAATCAAAAACCCATGGAGGTGAACATGTACACCATCATCATAAACCCATGGCGAGTGACATACCACCATCATCAAAACCCATGGAGTGACATTACACCATCATCTAAAACCCCATGGAGTGACGCATACCACCATCATCAAAACCCATGGAGTGACATTACACCATTCTATCAAAAACTCAGTCTACAGTAGTTAGGTTTAGTGTTTTTCGATATATTCGTTGCAAACAGAATATACAGACTATAACAGGCAAAAACATTAAATTTTTCCATTTTTCTCTGGTAAAATAGGCTTCAGATCAAAGCTTAGCCAATTATTAAAATTACAAGAGATAAAAAAAAATTTAATTTGTTGATAGTAAAATAAAATATTAAACTGTATATATGTATTTAAAAATTGACAATAACACTAATCATCTAATCAATTTATCAGGGTTTTAAAATCAGAAGTATCTCTTATTGAAATGGTTTTTATGTATAATATCACGTGTTTCTTTTGCACTGTTAATTTGTTGGAATAGTGGTGTAATAAAGACCGGTAATACCTGTGTTCGTGCAGAAGATGAAGTAGAAGGATGGAGATGTTCCCAGAGAATGTGGCAGCAGCACAATTCTAGTCTATCGGTAGTCGTTCGGAGCGCTTCTCCCTTCTCAGCCTCCACAGTGATGGTCACATGCCATAGTTCCACTTCCAGAAGACGAGTAGGTACTCACGGGGATCATTATATTGAGAACATTTTCACAATCATTACTAAAAAACGACGATTACGTTGTTGAATGCACAGGAGTATATAGAAAAAAACATACCCCCACATTTTCTCCTTCATTAATTACTTCTTATATTGTTATATGTGATGCTCTTGGGACAAACTCAACATTTACACAGCAGTAAGTTACCGATGACTCGCTAATGCGCCAACAATCGTGTTGATTGAGGGATTTAACAAATTATTTTCATTCGACAAACAATTATATAGTTTTTATATAAAGTTGACAATACTTCAAAAAAATTTTGAAAAAAACTTCCAAAACTGAGGACCGACCTAAAGAGTGTTAATTTGTGGTAATATGTAAACATAACTTGTACAAGGTTAACAAAAATAAATGTGTTCCTGTTGTCATTCCTAAAGGTCATACATAAATTCAAATAATGAAATTCGTTAAAAAAAATGTTTTTTTGGAAAACCTACAAGTTTTTCACTGTTATTTAGTAATATGTTGAATTCTAGCTTTCAGCCAGTGGATGGGTTTTTGAACCACTTGGATGTCAGAATATGTAAATACCCAAATTGTGTATTAAACAGGTATTGATTTGAAGCAGGACAATTAACGATATCAATACCTTCACGGGACGAGTGCGCGGTTAACGGACTGATGAGGGGATTACAACAACACTGCTACCTCCCGGGAGATGAGCTAGATTACAGGAGGCATCACATATCCCCGCGGAAGGAAAACCAGGAGAACGGAGTCTCAAAACTGGATCTGCTTTCGACTGATAAACGGTTCACTGCACGTTTTAAATGTTAGCGTAACTTGTGAGTGCAAATGGAATTAAAGGAAAACGGTTGTTGTAGAATTGAAAGTTATTAAGCGCATACATTTCTGCAGGAGACAAATTTGCAACTATTTGCTTATTTTATCTTAAATGGCAAAATCAAATGTTATCATGTTGGCATAAGAATAGTAAGTTTTGAATAATTAAGTGAAAGTACAGGAATCAAAAATTTGTATTTGATATGGTCTGATCATGAAGGAGGCAGATAGGTGTGTAACCATTCGCGCGGAAGGAGGGAGGAGACATAAGTTCAAGAAAAATCGTATGCGCTTTTTGTATGTAACAGCTTGATCTCTTTCTTCCATATTCACTGTGTAACCCTCCAGAAGTGGTATGGTCAACGCATAGTCCTCCAACCAGGCTGACTTCCTTAACTGTGGGCAATCTACTTGTTGTTAATAAAAACTGTTTCAAATATTCAAAGTTCTGGAAAATAAAAGATATGATGGTTTCTCTAAATTTAAATTTTTTTTTGGTTTTTCTAATATAAAGACGCTGCTTGATGCAAGGTCAAAGCAGCCGGGTGTAAATACAGATGTTGTTAAATGATGAGAAAACTCTGTTCCAGATCCTATGTCGGAAGTTGTGTGTTGATAAGGATTATAATGTAATGAATAAAATTTAACAATGAGAAAAACTAAGGATTATCGGACATAGCATGTCGTATTGTTAGGAAGCGGACAAAATTTATCTATTGTGGATCATATAATTTCTTTTACTGAACCTGTTTGTATTTATTTAAGGTTTTTGCTGCTTTGTGTAATCTTTTGAAAACCCAGAATTTGTCCTGTATATGATTGCTTACTTGCGCTATATTCAATGGATTATGTGAAAGAAAATACAAAACGGCTTGTTCAAGAAGAAAGCTATCAGACCTTGTATTTATATTATTTATTGTTAGAGACTTCAAAAGTCCTATTTATTTATTGTTTGGTAATGCAAGTATGAGTTCAATGGAGAGATTTGACTAAACTATATGAAGACAAAACTCTCCTTCAGTGCGCTATAGTTCATATGTGTTGGATTTGTTTTGTGTTATTTGTCTTTTTTAAATGCAGGGTGGGACAAGAAGGAACTTGCTTATTTAGAAAATTAATACTTAAATGAAAGGACATGATGATATATTTTTCCGTCTTTTTCATGTCATAAATACAACATTTTAAATTTACTTTGACAAGTTTTGAGGTATGACATCAGGGGCAGATTGTGTCCATTTGTTGTCAATGCACTGTGTTAATCGGACTCCTGAAATTTTGTTCACCGTTTTTTAGTATATTGAATAAACATGTTAGTGATAGCTTGAAAAACGGTTGAGCCGTGGGAGGGTCCTGGGACGATCATTATTTAAAACCAGTGTGATTTGAGATAGCACACTCTCATAAAAAATAATGAGCAAGGAGCCCTTGTGGCCAGGGAAGGAGTGTTGCCAACAAGATGCCATGAACACTGTCATGCTCTGTGCTGCACTGTACATCTCACCTTCATATCCGAATCTCATTGAGTCATACGGATTGTAACGGGTTCAGAATCCTCTGAAACCACATGTTCCTTTTGCTTTAAAATACCAAGTACTGATTTATTTTCTTCACAGACATCGGGTTTCTCTGAAGTTGTTTGGCCTACGGAACAATGGGACTGCCGGCCATAAACACATCCACAGACTGCAATATTAAAGTGGGTGCGGACTGTACATTGCATAGCGATTGATTGAGTATCCACTTGAAAAGTTCACTTAACATCATAAACGCTTGCTTAACACATTCACTGCACTAACTAATGTTGTACCGTGAGTTGAGCTGTGCTGAAAAGAAATATTTTACTTTTTCGAAAAGTATAGACACATAAAATATTGGTCTCAGATACAAAAATAGAATGTTTTACGAATTTTTCCTTGAAACGAAATTAATGGACTCGTAAATGTGTTGTCAGCTCATAGCTTCACGTATTGACACTACATGCTGAAGACGCGTTAA